>NW_021823237.1:2293213-2420731 GCF_901001165.1 Salmo trutta
CCAGCTCGGAAACCAGATTGCATAGCGGAGAAGGTACGGTGGGATTCGAAATGGTCGGTGATCTGTTTAACTTGGCTTTCGAAGACCTTAGAAAGGCAGGGTAGGATAGATATAGGTCTATAACAGTTGGGTCTAGAGTGTCTCCCCCTTTGAAGAGGGGGATGACAGCAGCTGCTTTCCAATCTTTGGGAATCTCAGACGATACAAAAGAGAGGTTTAACAGGCTAGTAATAGGGGTTGCAACAATTGTGGCGTTAATTTAGAAAGAGAGGGTCCAGATTGTCTAGCCCGGCTGATTTGTAGGGGTCCAGATTTTGCAACTCTTTAAGAACATCAGCTATCTGGATTGGGTGAAGGAGAAATGGGGGAGGTTTGGGCAAGTTGCTGTGGGGGATGCAGGGCTGTTGACCGGGGTAGGGGTAGCCAGGTGGAAAGCATGGCCAGCCGAGAAAAATGCTTCTAGAAATTCTCAATTATCGGTGGTGACAGTGTTTCCTAGCCTCAGTGCAGTGGGCAGCTGGAAGGAGGTGCTCTCATTCTCCATGGACTTTACAGTGTCCCAGAACTTTTTGGAGTTTGTGCTACAGGATGCAAATTTCTGTTTGAAAAAGCTAGCCTTTGCTTTCCTAAATGCCTGTTAATACTGGTTCCTAACTTCCCTGAAAAGTTGAATATCGCGGGGGCTATTCGATGCTATTCGACTTCAATAGCATGGCTGTTATGGCTTAATGCTCTACAAGACCATACAGCGCTAGGCTATACAACGTGACTTCAATAGCATGGCTGTAATGGCTTAATGCTCTACCAGACAATACAGCGCTAGGCTATACAACGTGACTTCAATAGCATGGCTGTAATGGCTTAATGCTCTACAACGTGACTTCAATAGCATGGCTGTAATGGCTTAATGCTCTACAAGACAATACAGCGCTAGGCTCTACAACGTGACTTCAATAGCATGGCTGTAATGGCTTAATGCTCTACAACGTGACTTCAATAGCATGGCTGTAATGGCTTAATGCTCTACAAGACAATACAGTGCTAGGCTATACAACGTGACTTCAATAGCATGGCTGTTATGGCTTAATGCTCTACAACGTGACTTCAATAGCATGGCTGTAATGGCTTAATGCTCTACAACGTGACTTCAATAGCATGGCTGTAATGGCTTAATGCTCTACAAGACAATACAGTGCTAGGCTATACAACGTGACTTCAATAGCATGGCTGTTATGGCTTAATGCTCTACAACGTGACTTCAATAGCATGGCTGTAATGGCTTAATGCTCTACAACGTGACTTCAATAGCATGGCTGTAATGGCTTAATGCTCTACAACGTGACTTCAATAGCATGGCTAATGGCTTAATGCTCTACAACATGACTTCAATAGCATGGCTGTAATGGCTTAATGCTCTACAACGTGACTTCAAGAGCATGGCTGTTATGGCTTAATGCTCTACAACGTGACTTCAATAGCATGGCTGTAATGGCTTAATGCTCTACAACGTGACTTCAATAGCATGGCTGTAATGGCTTAATGCTCTACAACGTGACTTCAATAGCATGGCTGTTATGGCTTAATGCTCTACAAGACAATACAGCGCTAAGCTATACAACGTGACTTCAATAGCATGGCTGTAATGGCTTAATGCTCTACAACGTGACTTCAATAGCATGGCTGTAATGGCTTAATGCTCTACAACGTGACTTCAATAGCATGGCTGTAATGGCTTAATGCTCTACAACGTGACTTCAATAGCATGGCTGTAATGGCTTAATGCTCTACAAGACAATACAGTGCTAGGCTATACAACGTGACTTCAATAGCATGGCTGTAATGGCTTAATGCTCTACAACGTGACTTCAATAGCATGGCTGTTATGGCTTAATGCTCTACAACGTGACTTCAATAGCATGGCTGTAATGGCTTAATGCTCTACAACGTGACTTCAATAGCATGGCTGTAATGGCTTAATGCTCTACAACGTGACTTCAATAGCATGGCTGTTATGGCTTAATGCTCTACAAGACAATACAGCGCTAAGCTATACAACGTGACTTCAATAACATGGCTGTTATGGCTTAATGCTCTACAACGTGACTTCAATAGCATGGCTGTAATGGCTTAATGCTCTACAACGTGACTTCAATAGCATGGCTTAATTCTCTACAAGACAATACAGCTCTAGGCTAAACAACGTGACTTCAATAGCATGGCTGTAATGGCTTAATGCTCTACAAGACAATACAGCGCTAGGCTAAACAGCGCTAGGCTAAACAGCGCTAGGCTAAACAACGTGACTAATTAAAGGGGAGCCTCACATAACTGAATGATCTTGAAATGTAAACTTCTAAACAGTTTGGAATGAAATATCCATATAAAGTACATCTCTATAATTACAGGGTGTATAAATAAAGTAGTGAGGGACATTATCCTATACAAACACAGGGCTAAATGTCAAAATAACATGACACTGAAAACTGATCTAGCAAGCCTGCAGTAGCTAGCTCACGGTAGCTCACGCTAAACCCCTGCAGTAGCTAGCTCACGGTAGCTCACGCTAAACCCCTGCAGTAGCTAGCTCACGGTAGCTCACGCTAAACCCCCGCAGTAGCTAGCTCACGGTAGCTCACACTAAACCCCTGCAGTAGCTAGCTCACGGTAGCTCACACTAAACCCCTGCAGTAGCTAGCTCACGGTAGCTCACGCTAAACCCTGCAGTAGCTAGCTCACGGTAAACACTTCATTAGCAGAACCACAAAATATGACAATAACGTAGGTAAGCGCATAAACACTTCCAAATCAGCAAGGACGCACACTGGCCTTGGCTAACACAAGTGGAGGAGTTCTATGTATTGTACTATGATAAGCAGTATTTGGTAGTCATTCTGTCTGTATATACAGTAGGTTGTGTGTGTGTGTGTGTGTGTGTGTGTGTGTGTGTGTGTGTGTGTGTGGTGTGGTGTGTGTGTGGTGTGTGGTGTGTACCTGCTCCCAGAGTGGAGGAGTTCTATGTATTGTACTATGATAAGCAGTATTTGGTAGTCATTCTGTCTGTATATACAGTAGGTTGTGTGTGTGTGTGTGTGTGTGTGTGTGGTGTGTGTGTGTACCTGCTCCCAGAGTGGAGGAGTTCTATGTATTGTACTATGATAAGCAGTATTTGGTAGTCATTCTGTCTGTATATACAGTAGGTTGTGTGTGTGTGTGTGTGTGTGTGTGTGTGTGTGTGTACCTGCTCCCAGAGTGGAGGAGTTCTATGTATTGTACTATGATAAGCAGTATTTGGTAGTCATTCTGTCTGTATATACGTAGGTAGTGTGTGTGTGTGTGTGTGTGTGTGTGTGTGCCTGCTCCCAGAGTGGAGGAGTTCTATGTATTGTACTATGATAAGCAGTATTTGGTAGTCATTCTGTCTGTATATACTGTAGGTAGTGTGTGTGTGTGTGGGTGTGTGTGTGTGTGTGTGTGTGTGTGTGTGTGTGTGTGTGTGTGTGTGTGTGTGTACCTGCTCCCAGAGTGGAGGGGTTCTATGCGGGAGGCGTCTCCCTTCGCCAGTCGGAAGTCTCCTGTGTACAACACCGTGCCCTGGGCCCCCTCTACCAAGAACCTACACACACACACACACACACACACACACACACACACACACACAAGGGTTGGGAGATATCCAGGTTTTCATACCTTCATATCGTTCCTGTACCATAACGGGGTATACGGTACGAATTAATATATATATATATATATATATATAAATCTCAGTCCCAGGACAAAGTTTGGACACACCTACTCATTCAAGGCCTTTTCTTTATTTTTACTATTTTCTACATTGTAGAATAATAGTGAAGACATCAAAACTATGAAATAACACATATGGAGTCATGTAGAAACCAAAAAATGTTAAATTATATTTGAGATTCTTCAAAGTAGCCACCCTTTGCCTTGATGACAGCATTGCACACTCTTGGCATTCTCTCAACCAGCTTCATGAGGTAGTCACCTGGAATCCATTTCAATTAACAGGTGTGCCTTGTTAAAAGTTCATTAATGCATTTGAGCCAACCAGTTGTGTTGTGAAAGGGTAGGGTGGTATACAGAATATAGCCCTATTTGGTAAAAGATCAAGTCCATATTATGGCAAGAACATTTCAAATGAGCAAAGAGAAACGATCGACATTACTTTAAGACATGAAGGTCAGTCAATCCAAAAAATCTAAAGAACTTTGAACATTTTTCAAGTGCCGTCGCAAAAACCCTCAAGCGCTATGATGAAACTGGCTCTTATGAGGACCTCCACAGGAAAGGAAGACCCAGAGTTACCTCTGCTGCAGAGGATAAGTTCATTGTAGTTAACTGCACCTCAGATTGCAGCCCAAATAAATGCTTCACAGAGTTCAAGTAACAGACACATCTCAACATCAACTGTTCAGAGGAGACTACGTGATTCTTTTTCATTTTTTCCCTCACTTTTATTTAACTAGGCAAGTCAGTTAAGAACAACTTCTTATTTACAATGACGGCCTATCGGGGAACAGTGGGTTAACTGCCTTGTTCAGGGGCAGAACGACAGATTTTTACCTTGTCAGCTCGGTGATTCGATCCACCAACCTTTCGGTTAAATGGCCCAACACTCTAACCACTAGGCTACCTGCCGCCCCGAATCAGGCCTTCATGGTTGAATTGCTGCAAAGAAACCACTACTAAAGGACACCAATAATAAGAAGAGACTTGCTTGGGCCCAGAAACACGAGCAGTGGACTTTAGACCGGTGGAAATCTGTCCTTTGGTCTGATGAGTCCAAATGTTGTATTTTTGGTTCCAACCGTCGTGTCTTTGTGAGATGCAGAGTAGGTGAACGGATGATCTCTGCATGTGTGGTTCCAACCGTGAAGCATGGAGGAGGAGGTGGTGTGATGGTGACACTGTCTGTGGTTTATTTAGAATTCAAGGCACACTTAACCAGCATGGCAACCACAGCTTCTGCAGTGATACGCCATCCCATCTGGTCTGCGCTTAGGGGAATATCATTTGTTTTTCAACAGGACAATGACCCAACACACCTCCAGGCTGTGTAAGGGCTATTTGACCAAGAAGGAGAGTGATGGAGTGCTGCATCAGATGACCTGGCCTCCACAATCAACCGACCTCAACCCAATTGAGAGTTTGGGATGAGTTGGACTGCAGAGTGAAGCAAAAGCAGCCAACAAGTGCTCAGCATATGTGGGAACTCCTTCAAGACTGTTGGAGAAGCATTCCAGGTGAAGCTGGTTGAGAGAATGCCAAGAGTGTGCAAAGCTGTCAAAGGCAAAGGGTGGCTACTTTGAAGAATCTAAAATATATTTTGATTTGTTTAACACTTTTTTGATTGTTGTTTCATAGTTTTGATGGATAATGTATAAAATAGTAAAAATAAAGAAAAACCCTTGAATGAGTAGGTGTGTCCAAACTTTTGACTGGTACTAATATATTTAATAAAACACAGTACCAGTTCTTGATACACATGGAAAACTGTTGAGTGTGAAAAACCCAGCAACGTTGCAGTTCTTGACGCAAACCGGTGCGCCTGTACACAAAACATTAAGAACACCTGCTCTTTCCATGGCAGACTGACCAGGTGAAAGCTATGATCCCTTATTGATGTCACTTGTTAAATCCACTTCAATCAGTGTAGATGAAGGAGAGGAGACATGTTAAAGAATGATTTTTAAGTCTTGAGATAATTGAGACGGATTGTGTATGTGTGCCATTCAGAGGGTGAACGGGCAAGACAAGAGATTTAAGTGCCTTTGAACGGCATATGGTAGTAGGTGCCAGGCGAACCGGTTTGAGTCAAGAACGGCAACGTTGCTGGGTTTCTCACACTCAACAGTTTCTTTGTGTATCAAGAACGGTCCACCACCCAAAGGACATCAGCCAACTGGACACAACTGTGGGAATCATTGGGCCAGCTTCCCTGTAGAAAGCTTTCGACACCTTGTAGTGTCCACGCCCCAACGAATGGGGAGGCACTCAATATTAGGAAAGTGTTCTTATTGTTTATACACTCACCCCCCCCCCTTTTGCTTCTCACAGTTGTGCCAAGATGGCTGGATGTCCCAGCAGCACTGCAGTTCTTGACAAACCAGTTCGCATGGCACCTATTACCATACCTTATTCAAAGGCACTTCAACATTTTGTCTTGCACATTCACCCTCTGAATGGCACACACTACACAATCCATGTCTCATTAGTCTCAAGGCTTACAATCCTTCTTTAACCTGTCTCCTGCCCTTCATCTACTCTGATTGAAGTGGATTTAACAAGTGACATCAATAAGGGATCATATCTTTCACCTGGATTCACCTTGTCAGTCTGTCATGGAAAGAGCAGGTGTTCTTAATGTTTTCGGTTGGAGTCCCAACAAATGCTTATAAATTACAAGCGAATTCCCATAGCGGACGCTAGCTAAATGCTAACAAGCGCACATAAACAAATTGCAAGGACAGACAACCCAGCTCATAAAGTATACAACTATGTCAACAGGCCACTCACAGTTTGCTGCTAGCAACAAAACAAATATTACACAGCATTGATTGTGTCTGCTGTAACCAGGAAGCTTGATGTTGCCATCTAACACTTAGCTAACAAGTTAGCAAACCAGATGCACGCTGGAGCCCTGGCTGGAGATCATTTACTCAGTACATCTTAGCTAACAAGTTAGCAAACCAGCTGGAGCCCTGGCTGGAGATCATTTACTCAGTACATCTTAGCTAGGGAAATGATAGTTATAAACAGTGGCGTTGCATGCTCCCCTGCGAGGCTCAGAGCTTTAGAGGGCCCTCACCCCCCAAAAATATCCAATTGTCGGTATTTCTAAATACCCCAGTACACAGTAGCTATATATGATATATCACCCAAGTCTAACTAACACACACACAAGCTAGGTGATACCACACACACACACACACACACACACACACAAGCCAGGTGATACCACACACACACACACAAGCCAGGTGATACCACACACACACACACACACGCAGGTGATACCACAAGCACACGCACACAAGCCAGGTGATACCACACACACACACACAAGCCAGGTGATACCACACACACACACCACACACACATACACACACACACAAGCAGGTGATACCACAAGCACACACACACAAGCTAGGTGATACCACACACACACACACACACAAGCCAGGTGATACCACAAGCACACACACACAAGCTAGGTGATACCACACACACACACACACACACACACAACACACACACACAAGCTAGGTGATACCACACACAAGCTAGGTGATATGTCATATTACCACAAACACACACACACACACACACACACACACACACACACTAGGTGATACCACACACACACACACACACACACAAGCCAGGTGATACCACACACACACAAAAGCCAGGTGATATGTCATATTACCACATAAACACACACACACACACACACACACACACACAGTACTCACATGACCGAGCCTGGACAGTGACCTGCAGGAAGCAGAGTCACCACAGTTCTTCTCTCTGTGGACACACACAATCAGTCATCAAAGAGTCAGTCATATAGCAAACTAACAGCGATCAGCCCTTATATGACCCTATATGTGTTGTAATGATGACCCAGTGTCGTACCTCTCCTGAAGCCTCATCTATTAAAGTGATTAGTGTGGGGACTCTCCAGTCCAAAGCAACCTGGACAAACAGAAAGCACATAAATTACACAAAGCTTACCTAGCAATACGTCCATAACTAGTGTTCAGTATTCAGAATGATTTTTCACAATCAACTACTTACTATGTGATCTTCCCAGAAGGCATATTTTGGGTTGCTCAGCAACCAGTTCCTTAGTTACAAATGAACAGTACAGTTTGACTGTCAGACTGGAACAATGAACCCAGACAGTAACGTTTAGAGCATCAGTTAGCTTTGAAACAGTTTCACTGAACTTTCAGACCATCAAAATAAAACGTTGTGAAATCACCTGAATTTCAACTTTCTTTTCAACAGGGGCCCCTTCAGTCCCTTCATGTGATCTGCAGAAAATACATGATGTAAGTAGCTAACGTTAGTTAGTTACATGTCTTACTGTGTAACAGTTAACGTTAGAGCACATCCTGGCTAGTTATCTTTAGCTAGCTAACTGCTGTTTTGGTTCACTGTACCTCAGAGTTTCTTTACCTTATGACAGTGAGATAAAAATAAGCCCTTGCATGTAGATTCTCCCTGTCGAAACGGTCCAGAGACATGTTGGGATACTCCTTCATACGACCAGCGAAACGAACTCATTTTGATTGAAGATTAGCTCCAGTATTTTCTAAACGACCGACCCACTCGTTTGACTGCTGCTAGGTGACATGTCGGCGCATTTTGGTCGGGGATACTTGAATAGCTAACGTTAGCTAAGACACCTAGTGGATGGGAGCCAAAACTAAACGATACCACGGCCAGCATTGTATCTGCATTTTACCTGCTCACTATAACTACAACGTTGCTAGCAGTAGTCAGTAACAAAAACAACACCTGTTGAAGAAGGATGGAAGGAAGGATGGAAGGAAGGAAGGAAGGTAGGTTTGGGTTGCTAGGTAACTAAAGACAACCGTCCCTCATCACCAACTCTTGGGACTGTGAGTCTTGCCCCGTTCAGCTGTAAGTAACATTGTGGTATTAGCTACTTAATCAAATGGAGATAAAATGTATAGCTAGCTAGCCAGATTCTAGTCTATTTTCAGAACTGTGACTTGTATATTATATCTCCCGTAGCCTGAACGCTAGTGCTAGCAACTTTCATTCAAATATAGCTAGCTAGCTAGCCAGATTCAGTCTATTTCAGAACTGTGACTTGTATATTATATCTACCGTAGCCTGAAGCTAGTGCTAGCAACTTTCATTCAAATATTAGCTAGCTAGCTAGCCAGATTCAGTCTATTTTCAGAACTGTGACTTGTATATTATATCTACCGTAGCCTGAAGCTAGTGCTAGCAACTTTCATTCAAATATTAGCTAGCTAGCTACTGTACGTTTGGCAACGTTAGTGTCAACTGTGCAATTACATTTGATTGGTTTCGGGCACGAATATAAAACTGAAATCAGCTTAAGAAATATGTAGATAAAATGTTTTCGGTAATAAGATGGTTAGTGTGTAAGAATTAAGAGAGGAGTTCTGCCTGCTCTCCTCTCTACAATGTCCTGTACCGAGACTGGCTATCTGACAAGTGACAGGCAGACCCACCTGCTGCACCCATCTGTTCTCTACCCCCCCAGGACAGGAGGATGGAGAGAAACAGAAAATCAGGATCCCCCTACCCATATAACCTACTATGTAATTGCCATTCTTTTAAAATGGTGTTTTATTGTTTATTTACTTTTCCTATATGTATTTCCGTGTCCATGAATGTCATGTCAGTATATAGAGATTCTTGAACTTGTCTAACTGAGCCCACTATTTGCTCCTGTAGGTCGCCTGTGGACATCCTCTCTGCAGCACAATGTCTTGTGCAGCCTACTTAGATGGCAACGCAACGCCAAAGTCCATGAGCAGAGCCAAACAATGGACTGACGAGGTGGAGAACTTATACCGATTCCAACAGGCAGGCTACAGAGATGAACTGGAATACAAACAAGTAAAGCAAGTTGACTTGGTAAACAACTATTAAATGAATCCCTATCACTGGCTAAAAGCATTGACAGTTGGTTTACTACAAGATGAATGTGTCCACTATGGCATTGCTTCTTTGTCTCAGATCGGACAGGTGGCCTGAGACTGGTTTGTAAGAAGCTTCAGCGTCGAGACAACACATTCTATACTACAACAGAAAAAGAGAATGTGAAGACAGGGAAGTCCATAAAGTGAAGGTCTATGCATATAAGTCAGGAAGTGTCCAGCGATCTCTCTTTCCATTTTGAATATCTTTTTGACATGTTTTTGAAGAAGACGTCTGTAGGAAGGAAGGCAACACCATCCCAGCTGTGGAATGTAGACCAGTTCACTGAATAAAGGCTGTGAGGCTGAAGCTGTCTGATGTGTGATCCTGTGAGGGAAGGGTATGTGTGTGTTATAAAAGGGTCCTTTTGATGAATGTTTTGTTGTGGATCCAGATGAACTATTGAACTGTGTGAGAGGGGATTATGGACTGGGGCTATCACACCCTCATCATGTGATATTGTGACGTTAGTATGAGAACTGGGATCACCGTCAACAAAATGAAATACCTAAAGTCTGACCCCGTAACGGGGATATTCACATATACCATTACACTAACTAGGATTCACATACCAGTACACTAACTAGGATTCACCCTTCACATACCAGTACACTACTAGGATTCACATATACTAGTACACTAACTAGGATTCACATACCAGTACACTAACTAGGATTCACATATACCAGTACACTAACTAGGATTCACATATACCAGTACACTAACTAGGATTCACATATACTAGTACACTAACTAGGATTCACATACCAGTACACTAACTAGGATTCACATATCCAGTACACTAACTAGGATTCACATATACCAGTACACTAACTAGGATTCACATATACAGTACACTAACAAGGATTTCACATATACCAGTACACTAACTAGGATTCACATATACCAGTACACTAACTAGGATTCACATATACCATACACTAACTAGGATTCACATATACCAGTACTTCCAACTAAAACATAGAGCTGCTGAGCACATATTCTGCTGCATGACATTCATGGTATTCTATAAACACACATTTCTATATGAATGTTGTGTGAAGGTGCCTCCTCCTGGATACTCCTGTGGGGGATATGGGGCCCAGTTAGAATGGACTGAGAGCTGAACTGGTATGACAGTTAGCAGGTGGTAAACAATACAACTATTTGGCTTAAGTATTGGTCCTGATGAATATATTTACAAGTCTCCAATGATGAATTCATATGATATGAAGATAACGACTGGACTTTCCAGTGGTGTGTAAAGTACTTCAGTAAAATTACTTGAAACTACTACTGAAGTAGTTTTTCTGGGTATCTGTACTTTACTATTTATATTTTCACAACTTTTACTTCACTACATACCTAAAGAAAATATTGTACTTTTTATTCTATACATTTTCCCTGATAACCCAAAGCACTCTTTACATTTTGAATGCTTAGCAGAACAGGAAAATTGTGAAATTTACACACTTATCAAGGAGATCGCGTGGGTATCCCTACTGCGTATGTTCTGGCAGACTCACTAAACACAAATGCATGTTTTGTAATAAAAATAGTGTTGGAGTGTGCCCCTGGCTATCCATACATTTTCAAAACAAGAAAATGGTGCCGTCTGCTTTGCTAGTATAAGGAATTTGAAATGGATTTATACTTTACTTTTGATATTTAAGTATATTTTAGCAATGAAATTTACTTTTGATACTTAAGTATATTTAAACCAAATACTTTTAGACTTTTACTCAAGTAGTATTTTACTGGGTGACTTTCACTTTTACTTAAGGTATTAAGGTATCTATACTTTTACTCAAGTATGACAATTGGGTACGTTGGATTTCAACAAACATTACTGCAGAATGGTGTCCCTAAAAAAGGTTTGCATTAATCACCACTCATCAACTCAATTAAAACAGACCCATTAATAATGCATGTGAAATATGTTGATTTAGTACACTGTATTGAATAATGGCAAATCTTTCTTTGCTGAAACGTGTATCTGCGTAATAACCCACGTTCCCTTTAAGAGTACTGTCACGTTCCCTTTAAGCCGCCAGGCTGTAATTTCTAGTTGACCCGATCAGAATCATTTCGCTCCTGGAAGTTTTGGAGACACTGAATAACTGACAAGTAGTTGACACATATTCATCTGAAACACCAACCTTTTATTATGCTCTGACACGTAAGTACATTGAAACAAGTAGACGTTTGGTTGAACCTTTGAACTCGGTGTTTTCGGCAGACGGTTGGAGCCGTTCTGGTAGTATTATTGTTAGCGGACATGCTATCAGTAACAACCCGCCGTTAAGGTTAGATAAGCAGCCTTACTAGCTAGCTTGCTAGCCGTCTAACATTAAGCTCCTAGATATGTTCTGGGACCTTTTGATAAGTGTCTGAAATCAATGTTAAATTAACATCTGTGAGGTCAGCGCCCAAGATAGCTAAGCTAGCTAGCAAGCTAACGACGACCAGCTGTTACCGACTGTTTTGCTGTAGCTAGCCGGTTCCGGTATGTCGGGGCTCCCTGCCGCCGGTATGAATTATTTAACCTTCTTCTTTGATGAGGTTAACGGCTGTTGACATCCAATAATGCTGTATTACTGCCCACCAACTAGACTGGAGTATAACTCCATTATACTTTGCCTGGAAAAACCAAATTAAATAAGCAAATAACGTTACCCTACTATAATTCAGATTGTATTTGGTCACATGCGCCGATGTTTTTTAATTTTTTAAATGCAATAAAATAACAATAACGAGGCTATATACAGGGGTTACCGGTACGAGTCAATGTGGAGGCTATATACAGGGGGGTACCGGTACGAGTCAATGTGGAGGCTATATACAGGGGGGTACCGGTACAGAGTCAATGTGGAGGCTATATACAGGGGGGTACCGGTACAGAGTCAATGTGGCGGCTATATACAGGGGGTACCGGTACAGAGTCAATGTGGAGGCTATATACAGGGGGTACCGGTACGAGTCAATGTGGAGGCTATATACAGGGTGGTACCAGTACAGAGTCAATGTGGAGGCTATATACAGGGGTGGTACCGGTACAGAGTCAATGTGGAGTCTATATACAGGGGGTACCGGTACGAGTCAAGGTGTGGAGGCTATATACAGGGGGTACCGGTACAGAGTCATGTGTAGGTTATATACAGGGTATTACGGTACAGAGTCAATGTGGGGCCTATATACAGGGGGGTACCGGTACGAGTCAATGTGGAGGCTATATACAGGGGGTACCCGGTACAGAGTCAATGTGGAGGCTATATACAGGGGGTACCAGTATAGAGGTCAATGTGGAGGCTATATACAGGGGAGGGGGGGGTACCGGTATAGAGTCAATGTGGAGGCTATATACAGGGTGGTACCGGTACAGAGTCAATGTGGAGGCTATATACAGGGGGTACCGGTACAAAGTCAATGTGCAGGGTACAGGTTAGTTGAGGTAATTTGTACATGTAGGTAGGGGTAAAGTTGACTTATGCATAGATAATAACAGCGAGTAGCAGCGGTTGGGGCTGCGGGGAGCCGGCGGCGGGGGGGCCCGGCGGTTGGGGCGGCGGGGGGCCCGGCGGTTGGGGCGGCGGGGGGCACGGCGGTTGGGGCGGCGGGGGCCCGGCGGTTGGGGCGGCGGGGGGCCCGGCGGTTGGTGCTGCGGGGGGCCCGGCGGTTGGAGCTGACAGGGTAAAAATCTGTCGTTCTGCCCCTGAACAAGTTAACCTACTGTTCCCCGGTAGGCCATCATTGTAAATAAGAATTTGTTCTTAACAGACTTGCCTGGTTAAATAAAGGTTCAAATATAATAATAAAATGTTTGTAACTAGCAAGGCCATTTAGACTCCAGTTGGGTGATTTGCTGTTGTTTTCAGTGTAGCTGTTCACATGATCCCATGCAGCAGCTCTTAGGGTTATGATGTGTTATGGAGCCCAGGCTGAAATGGAGCTGGAGGCTAGAGAGAAGCAGCTCGTTCCCATGTCATAATGGACCTCTTGTTCCTGTGGCTTTGGAGCACAAAGCTGCCTCAGGAATTCTGCCTTTTCACCCAGAATGTTGTTGCAACAGGAAACCTGGCCTAGAATGGTCTTCTACACCGTGCAGTAACATACTTCTGTGGTAGAGCTGGGCTAGAGCAGAGCTGGGGCTAGAGCTGGGGCTAGAGCTGGGGCTAGAGCAGGGGCTAGAGCTGGGGCTAGAGCTGGGCTAGAGCTGGGCTAGAGCTGGGGCTGGGCTAGAGCTGGGCTAGCAGGGGCTAGAGCAGGGGCTAGAGCAGGGGCTAGAGCAGGGGCTAGAGCAGGGGCTAGAGCTGGGCTAGAGCTGGGCTAGAGCTGGGCTAGAGCTGGGGCTAGAGCTGGGGCTAGAGCTGGGCTAGAGCTGGGCTAGGGAGGAGAAGGATGCAGGAGGAGAAGGAGGAGGAGGAGGAGAGGGTTGAAGAGGGGGAGGGAGGAGAAGGATGAAGGGGGAAGGAGAAGGATGAAGAGGGGGAGGGAGGGAGAAGGATGAAGGGGGGGAAGGAGAAGGATGAAGAGGGAGGGAGGAGAAGGATGAAGAGGGGAGGGAGGAGAAGGATGAAGGGGGGAGGGAGGAGAAGGATGCAGGAGGAGAGGGATACAGGAGGAGAAAAGAGGAGGAGAGGGAGGCCCAGGTGGACCTCTAGTACTACACACTATGGACTTGTGGAGTTCTGAGATTTTTTCACAGGTGGAAGCAGTTTGACATTAGTTCAAACTTTCCTCTGATAGGCCAGGTGGAAGTAGTTAGAACTGTTGTCAAACTTTCCTCTGATAGGCCAGGTGGAAGTAGTTAGAACTATTGTCAAACTTTCCTCTGATAGGCCAGGTGGAAGTAGAACTATTGTCAAACTTTCCTCTGATAGGCCAGGTGGAAGTAGTTAGAACTATTGTCAAACTTTCCTCTGATAGGCTAGGACCTAGCCTAGCCGCAAGGTGGAAGTTCCACCATATTGCCTAGACCCATTCAGTCATCTGGGATCTCCACTAGTGTCTAGGGGGGCGATTTGGGATTGGGTGGGGGGACAGAGATGAGAGGGCGAAGGGGAAGAGTGGGTATCAAGGAAAGAGAGGAGGTAATGGAATAGGGGGAATCAGAAAGGGAGAGGGAGTGTTTTAGCCAGTCCCTTTATGGGTAATGGAATAGGGGGAATCAGAAAGGGAAGAGGGAGAGGGAGTGTTTTAGCCAGTCCCTTTATGGGTAATGGAATAGGGGAATCAGAAAGGGAAGTGGGAGAGGGAGTGTTTTAGCCAGTCCCTTTATGGGGTAATGGAATAGGGGGAATCAGAAAGGGAAGAGGGAGTGTTTTAGCCAGTCCCTTTATGGGGTAATGGAATAGGGGGAATCAGAAAGGGAAGAGGGAGAGGGAGTGTTTTAGCCAGTCCCTTTATGGGTAATGGAATAGGGGGAATCAGAAAGGGAAGAGGGAGAGGGAGTGTTTTAGCCAGTCCCTTTATGGGGTAATGGAATAGGGGGAATCAGAAAGGGAAGTGGGAGTGTTTTAGCCAGTCCCTTTATGGGGTAATGGAATAGGGGGAATCAGAAAGGGAAGTGGGAGAGGGAGTGTTTTAGCCAGTCCCTTTATAGGGTAATGGAATAGGGGGAATCAGAAAGGGAAGAGGGAGAGGGAGTGTTTTAGCCAGTCCCTTTATGGGGTAATGGAATAGGGGGAATAAGAAAGGGAAGTGGGAGAGGGAGTGTTTTAGCCAGTCCCTTTATAGGGTGAGGGACAGGCTATTAACTTCCCTCTCCTCTTCCTCCCACCCTTCAGGTCAGGCATCTGGTTGGCTGGCCCTGCTTCCTGTCCGGTAAGGCCTGCCCCTGTGGAGGTACTAGCATGCAGTTCCTCTGTGTGTCCATGGGGTGGAGCTGCTGAGCCATGGATGACTTCACTACCAATGATTTCACCTCCAGAACATATGGCACCAGCGGCCATGAACAGACTGCTGTTTGGAGAAACCTCTGCTCGGGTACGCCTGCCGTGTGTGGTGTGTGTGTGTTGTGTGTGGTGTGTGTGTGTGTGTGTGTAACCACTGACCCTCCCTCTAAACACTAATCATCAATAACAGTATATAACCCTAATGGCTCTATGTCTCTCTAACCACTGACCCTCCCTCTAAATACTTATCATCAATAACAGTATATTACCCTAACCCTAATGGCTCTATGTCTCTCTAACCACTGACCCTCCCTCTAAACACTAATCATCAATAACAGTATATAACCCTAATGGCTCTATGTCTCTCTAACCTCTGACCCTCCCTCTAAACACTAATCAATAACAGTATATAACCCTAATGGCTCTATGTCTCTCTAACCACTGACCCTCCCTCTAAACACTTATCAATAACAGTATGATGCTTTTACAAGTCACCTCACTGTGATGGTGAATTTGAAGGAAGAAGTTTCACCAGCAGGTTGAAGCAGTGGAGAACATGGTAGTTCTGGATGCTGCTCCAAAGCCCAACACAATGACATGGACGGTACTTTCTAAGGTGTTGATTCCTTCAGAACACCCAGAGACCATCTGACAGCTCATTCAGAGGCCTGTACAGTGGGGGGGAAAGTATTTGATCCCCTTCTGATTTTGTACATTTGCCCACTGACAAAGAAAGGATCAGTCTATAATTTTAATGGTAGGTTTATTTGAACATTGAGAGACAGAATAACAACAAAAATATCCAGAAAAACTCATGTTAAAATGTTATAAAATGATTTGCATGTTAATGAGGATAAATAAACCTACCATTAAAATTATAGACTGATCATTTCTTTATCAGTGGGCAAACGTACAAAATCAGCAGGGGATCAATACTTTTTTCCCTCACTGTACTACCCACCACTGCAACCTGTATGCTCTCGTTGGTTGGCCCTCGCTTCATATTCGTCGCCAAACCCACTGGCTCCAGGTCATCTATAGTCTTTGCTAGGTAAAGCCCCGCCTTATCTCAGCTCACTGGTCACCATAGCAGCACGCGCTCCAGCAGGTATATCTCACTGAATCTAGGACCAGTTTCAAATAACTCTGAACCTAGGACCAGTTTCAAATAACTCTGAGCCTAGGACCTGTTTCAAATAACTCTGAACCGAGGCCATAGGCCCCGTTTCAAATAACGCTGAACCTTGTGACCTGTTTCAAAATAACTCTGAACCTAGGACATAGGACCTGTTCAAATAACTCTGAATCTAGGACCTGTTTCAAATAACTCTGAACCTAGGACCAGTTTCAAATAACTCTGAACCTAGGACCTGTTGTTCAAATAACTCTGAACCTAGGACCAGTTTTCAAATGAAACACTTATACACTCAACATGGTCACTTTATATGTGGCTCTGCTCCGGAATGGGGAAAATATCCTTTTTCTATTTATTCAGCTAAATTTAATTATATTATTCTTACTATAAAATCATATCATGTAAAACAATAACGCAGGGACTTATAAGCATATCGTCTGCTAAATGAACAAGTCTACAGTCTATATCATGGAGGAATAGCCAGATAACATACAGTATCTAGTCTGATAAATGAACAAGTCTACAGTCTATATCATAGCCAGATAACATACAGTATCTAGTCTGATAAATGAACAAGTCTACAGTCTATATCATGGAGAATAGCCAGATAACATACAGTATCTAGTCTGATAAATGAACAAGCCTACAGTCTATATCATAGAGAATAGCCAGATAACATACAGTATCTAGTCTGATAAATGAACAAGCCTACAGTCTATATCATGGAGAATAGCCAGATAACATACAGTATCTAGTATCTAAATACATTTTCTTCATCATGTTTCTTTGAACCTAAAACCAATCATGTATTTATTGTGACGGTGTTTTATTAAATATATTCTAGACTTTTCTAAATGTAGATGTTCCAATCAGCTGCTTGTATGTGTGGAGGCCTGGAGATGCTAAACGGGGTGATTACCGGTTAGTTACCGTGAGACCGGCAGTCATGACCCCCACAGCCCCATCTGGGCCCATACTGGGAATCTCCGGCCCGTACTGGAATCTCCGGCCCGTACTGGGAATCTCCGGCCCGTACTGGGAATCTCCGGCCCGTACTGGGAATCTCCGGCCCGTACTGGGAATCTCCAGCCCGTACTGACCGGCAGTCTTGACCGCCACAGCGTGTGTGTTATTGTCTTGTCTCATGTAATGTCCTCTTGTCCTTGCAGGACAGAGCCATCAACCTGGCGATCGGAGGACTAACATCCCTGCTCGTTGTAGTAAGTACCCCTGGCCTGTTTCCACGTGTTGTTACAGCCTGAATGGATTCACACAATATCCCATAATAATATCCCATAATGGCAAAGTGGGATTGTGTTTTTTTTTAGACATTTTTACACATTTTATAAAAAAATGAGAAGCTGAAATGTTTTGTAAGTTTTCAACCCCTTTTGTTTTGGATCCTAAATAATTTCAGGAGTAAAAATGTGCTGAACAAGTCACACAAGTTGCATGGACACACTCTGTACAGTAATACTGTTAACTTCTATGGGCTAGTGGGACGCAAGCGTCCCACCCCTGGTACACCCGATCAACAGCAGGTGAAATATCAAGGGCGCCAAATTTGAAAACAATTAAATGTCATCATTCAAATTTCTCAAACATACAACTATCTTACACCCTTTGAAAGATAAACATCTCCTTAATCTAACCACGTTGTCCGATTTCAAAAAGGCTTTACGGCGAAAGCATAAAGTTAGATTATGTTAGGACAGTACATTGAAAATAGCTGTGTGTAATGTTTTGTCACTGCAAAGACAGGCGTCACCAAAAGCAGAAAACCAGCTAAAATGATGCACTAACCTTTGACAATCTTCATCAGATGACACTCCTAGGACATTATGTTAGAACAAAAAATGCATGTATTGTCTATCAAGTTCATATTTATATCCAAAACAGCATTTTACAATGGCGTTGATGTTGAGAAAATATTTTCCCTCCAATACCGCCAGTCAATAAGCACAACAAATTAAATAATTACTATTCGAACCATTGGTAAAATATTATATTGTCATTCAAAGAATTATAGATTAACATCTCGTGAACGCAAACCGGAATTGCCAGATTTAAAAATAACTTTACTGGGAAATCACACTTTGCAATAAACGAGGTCCCTGTGCTCAGAAAAATAGGCTTGGCGATACAGACTAGGCGCCATGTTGGAGAGATCTAAAAATCCAAAATACTATGTAAATAATCCCTTACCTTTGATTATCTTCATCAGAAGGCACTACCAGGAATCCCAGGTCCATAACACATGTAGTTTTGTTCGAAAAAGCTCATAATTTATGTCCCAAAAAGCTCCGTGTTGTTTAGCGCGTCCTGTAGGCTCCTCAAAAACATGAACGTCCGCCCGCCGGACTTGTCTTCACCAAAGAGGGAAAAATATATATTTACGTTAGTTCAAACATGTCAAACATTGTATAGCATAAATCATTAGGGCCCTTTTTCAATCAGAACTTCAATAATATTCAAGGCGGACGATTGCATTCTCTTTAAAACGTATTGGAACGAGAGTACCCAAACATGCACTCGCGCGCCAGAGTAGTATTGGCCATCCGCTTATGACCAAACATTCAAGTCTCTTGTTCGGATCAGTTTTCACAGTAGAAGCTCAAAAACCACTTTGTAAAGACTGGTGACATCTTGTGGATGGCGTAGGAAGGCTCAATGATTAATAAGTCCCTGTGTGTTTCAATGGCATAGGCCTTAAAAGTAATTCAACACATCAGATACACCACTTCCTGTTAGAAATTGTCTCAGGGGTTTTGACTGCATATATAGTTCTGTTATACTTACAGACACCATTCAAACAGTTTTCGAAAATTCCAGAGTGTTTTTCTATCCAAAGCTAGCTTCTGATGTGGTGTAGGAGGCAGTTAAAATGGGCACATATTTTTGTTTTCAAAATTCTCAATACTGACCCCTAGCCCCAACCAGGTTAAACATGAATGACTACACTAGCCTAGTGGTTAGAGCGTTGTGCCAGTAACCGAAAGGTTGCTTGATTGAGTCCCTGAGCTGACAAAGGTAAAAAATCTGTCGTTCTGCCCCCTGAACAAGGCAGTTAACCCACTCTTCCTAGGGTCGTCATTGTAAATAAGAATTTGTTCTTAATGGACTTGCCTAGTACATGTAAAAATGAATTGGGAGAGGAAATGGATAGAATGATGATTTACTGGGAAAGATGGGGGTTGATCTGTTGCTGTCTGCAGGGGTGATCTGTGGCTGTCTGCAGGGGATCTGTGGCTGTCTGCAGTAGAGGGTCGACCGATTATGATTTTTCAACACCGATACCGGATTATTGGAGGGCCAAAAACCCTGATGCCGATTAAGCGGGCCGGATTTTATTTATTTGTAATAATGACAATTACAACAATACTGAATGAACACTTATTTTTAACTTAATATATACATCAATAAATCAATTTAGCCTCAAATAAATATGAAACATGTTCAATTTGGTTTAAATAATGCAAAAACAAAGTGTTGGAGAAGAAAAGTAAAAGTGCAATATGTGCCATGTCAGAAAGCTAACGTTTAAGTTCCTTGCTCAGAACATGGGAACATATGAAGCTGGTGTTTCCTTTTAACATGAGTCTTAATATTCCCTGGTAAGAAGTTTTAGGTGTAGTTATTATAGGAATTATAGGACTATTTCTCTCTATACGATTTGTATTTCTATACCTTTGATATTGGATGTTCTTATAGGCACTTTATATGCCAGTGTAACAGTATAGCTCCGTCCCCTCATCCTCGCTCCTACCTGGGCTCGAACCAGGAACACATCGACAACAGCCACACCTCGAAGCAGCGTTACCCATGCAGAGCAGGGAAACAACCACTCCAAGTCTCAGAGCGAGTGTCTATCAAATCATAGACTTAATTATAACATAAACACACAGAAATACGAGCCTTAGGTCATTAATATGGTCGAATCCGGAAACTATCACCTCGAAAATAAAACGTTTTCCTGTCAGTGAAATACGGAACCGTTCCGTATTTTATCTAACGGGTGGCATCGCTAGTCTAAATATATCCTGTTACATTGCACAACCTTCAATGTTATGTCATAATTCCGTAAATTCTGGCAAATAGTTCGCAACGAGCCAGGCGGCCCAAACTGTTGCATAAACCCTGACTCTGCGTACAATGAACGCAATTTCATGTTAGCAGGCAATATTAACTAATATGCAGGTTTAAAAATATATACTTGTTTATTGATTTAAAGAAAGGCATTGATGTTTATGGTTAGGTACATTGGTGCAACGACAGTGCTTTATTCGCAAATGCGCTTGTTAAATCAACACCCTTTGTCGAAGTAGGCTGTGATTCGATGAGAAATTAACAGGCACCACATCGATTATAGTAATCATCAATCAACCATGTGTAGTTAACTAGTGATGATGTTAAGATGATAGTTTTGTTTATAAGATAAGTCTAATGCTAGCTAGCAACTTACCTTGGCTTCTTGCTGCCCTCGCGTAACAGGTAGTCAGCCTGCCATGCAGGCTCCTCGTAGAGTAAAATGTAAGGCAGGTGGTTAGAGCGTTGGCTAGTAACCCGGAAGGTTGCAAAAAACGAATCCCAGAACCCCCCCCTGAACAAGGCAGTTAACCCCCCGTTCCTAGGCCGTCATTGAAAATAAGGAATGTGTTCTTAATCTGACTTGCCGAGTTAAGTAAAGGTGTAAAAAAAAAAAAAAAAAAAATCGGCAAATCGATGCCAAAAATACAGATTACCGATTGTTATGAAAACTTGAAATCGGCCCTAATTAATCGTCCATTCCGATTAATCGGTCAACCTCTAGTCTGCAGGTTAGCTGTGGCTGTCTGCAGGGGGGATCTGTCTGCAGGGGATCTGTGGCTGTCTGCAGGGGGATCTGTGGCTGTCTGCAGCGGTAGTTCTGGATGTTTCATACTGTGAGAGGTGTCTGTGCTGGTCCTGGTAGTTATGTGGTGGTTTCATACTGTGAGAGTGTCTGTGCTGGTCCTGGTAGTTATGGATGTGCTCCCTTCCATGCCCGCCCGGGCATTGAGCGGGGCTTGGTCCTCCCCACACTTGGAAAATCCCTTGGGTGCTGGGCTTCGCTCTGCTGGTGGCTAGGAGCGTGTGGGGGTTGAGTGCACCCACTGACCAGATCACCCACTGATTTGAGCGGCCTTTTGTATTGTCTTGTTGTTTTAAAAAAAATGTGATCAGTTAGGTGGTGATTGTGTTCCCTAGGTAACAGTGATCAGTTAGGTGGTGATTGTGTTCCCTAGGTAACAGTGATCAGTTCATTCGTGTTCCCCTCGTGCCTCCCTGGCCACTCAACATCTTCTTGGCTTTCTGTATCTGCTGACCTGCGGCTCGGCCATGGTGCTGGTGAGTACACACTGCTTTCTTTGGGTCTGAAGAGGATAAATCTCTCCCTCCTGTAGATCTTCTGGTACCGGCAGGGGGACGTGGGGCGGGGCGGGGTACCGGCAGGGGACGTGGGGCTGGGTACCGGCAGGGGGACGTGGGGCTGGGTACCGGCAGGGGGACGTGGGGCTGGGTACCGGCAGGGGGACGTGGGTTGGGTACCGGCAGGGGGACGTGGGCTGGGGTACCGGCAGGGGGACGTGGGGTGAGATTGGGTACCGGCAGGGGGGACGTGGGGCGGGGTACCGGCAGGGGGACGTGGGGTGAGATTGGGGTACCGGCAGGGGGACGTGGGGCGAGATTGGGTTACCGGCAGGGGGACGTTGGGGCGAGATTGGGTACCGGCAGGGGGACGTGGGGCGGGGTACCGGCAGGGGGGACGTGGGGTGAGATTGGGTACCGCAGGGGGCCGTGGGGCGGGGTACCGGCAGGGGGACGTGGGGTGAGATTGGGTACCGGCAGGGGGACGTGGGGTGGGGTGGGGTACCGGCAGGGGGACGTGGGGTGAGATTGGGTACCGGCAGGGGGGACGTGGGGTGGGGTGGGGTACCGGCAGGGGGACGTGGGATTGGGTACCGGCAGGGGGACGTGGGGTGGGGTGGGTACCGTCAGGGGACGTGGGATGGGTACCGGCAGGGGGACTTGGGTACCGGCAGGGGGACTTGGTACCCACCCCACACCCACGTCCCCCTGCCGGTACCCAATCCCACGTCCCCCTGCCGGTACCCCACCCCACGTCCCCCTGCCGGTACCCCACCCCACGTCCCCCTGCCGGTACCCCACCCCACGTCCCCCTGCGGTACCCAATCTCATGGGTACATGCAGGGGGACTTGGGGTTGGGTACATGCAGGGGGACTTGGGGGTTGGGTACATGCAGGGGGACTTGGGGTTGGGTACATGCAGGGGACTTGGGGTTGGGTACCTGCAGGGGGACTTGGGGTGGGGTACCTGCAGGGGGACTTGGGGTGGGGTACCTGCAGGGGGACTTGGGGGTGGGGTACCTGCAGGGGGGACTTGGGGTGGGTACCGGCAGGGGGACGTGGGGTGGGGTACATGCAGGGGGACTTGGGGTTGGGTACATGCAGGGGGACTTGGGGTGGGGTACATGCAGGGGGACTTGGGGTTGGGTACCGGCAGGGGGACTTGGGTGTGGGTACCGGCAGGGGACGTGGGGGTGGGTGGGGTACCGGCAGGGGGACGTGGGGTGGGGTGGGGTACCGGCAGGGGGGTGAAGTGGGGGGGTACCGGCAGGGGGACGTGGGGTGAGATTGGGTACCGGCAGGGGGACGTGGGGTGGGGTGGGTACCGGCAGGGGGACGTGGGATTGGGTACCGGCAGGGGGACTGGGTACCGGCAGGGGGACTTGGTACCCACCCCACGTCCCCCTGCCGGTACCCAATCCCACGTCCCCTGCCGGTACCCCCACCCCACGTCCCCCTGCCGGTACCCAATCTCATGGGTACATGCAGGGGGACTTGGGGTTGGGTACATGCAGGGGGACTTGGGGTTGGGTACATGCAGGGGGACTTGGGGTTGGGTACATGCAGGGGGACTTCGGGTTGGGTACATGCAGGGGGACTTGGGGTTGGGTACATGCAGGGGACTTGGGGTTGGGTACATGCAGGGGGACTTGGGGTGGGGTACATGCAAGGGGGACTTGGGGTGGGGTACCTGCAGGGGGACTTGGGGTGGGGTACCTGCAGGGGGACTTGGGGTGGGGTACCGGCAGGGGGACTTGGGGTGGGGTACATGCAGGGGGCCTTGGGGTGGGGTACATGCAGGGGGACTTGGGGTGGGGTACATGCAGGGGGACTGGGGTGGGGTACAGGCAGGGGGACTTGGGTTGGGTACAGGCAGGGGGACTTGGGTTGGGTACAGGCAGGGGGACTTGGGGTTGGGTACCGGCAGGGGGACTTGGGGTTGGGTACCGGCAGGGGACTTGGGGTGGGGTACATGCAGGGGGACTTGGGGTTGGGTACCGGCAGGGGGACTTGGGTTGGGTACCGGCAGGGGGACTTGGGGTTGGGTACCGGCAGGGGGACTTGGGGGTGGGGGTACCGGCAGGGGGACTTGGGGTTGGGTACCGGCAGGGGACTTGGGGTGGGTACAGGCAGGGGGACTTGGGGTGGGTACCTGCAGGGGTTAAGCTGAATCTCTCGGTCTTCCTCCTGTAGATTGTCTGGTACCGGCAGGGGGACTTGGATCCGAAGTTCAGAAAGTTAATCTACTACATGCTGGCCTCCATCATACTGCTGTGTCTCTGTGCTAACCTGTACTTCCACGACGTGGGCAGAGGGACGTGAGACTGGACATGCCTTACTCACCCTTACTGCCACACACGGTCACTGACTGGACTAGTGGAACCAGGTGGACTAGTGGGACCAGTTATACCAGGAGGATGGCTGACCTGCCCAGTACCAGTTCCGATGGGGGGGGGGGCCCACATTCCACACAAGCACAAAAAGGACAGACAGTTTCCAGACAAGTGACTGTTTCTACTCCACCAATCAATGGCGCTGCACAGATCATCTGACCGCTCTGCACAGCAATCACTTTAGGATTGTTCAGACCGTTTGTTGCTTTTTTTATTTAGTATTTTATGCAATAAATAATCATATCCTGTCTGGCCTGTGAGTTGTTGTCCTGCACCTCTGCCATAAGCTTGTTGATAGCTGGCGTCTTCTTCTCAGCCACATTCTGATTGTCCCACATTTTCAGAAAAGTGTCTACACATGGTATTAAAATGTCTCTTATCCACTGTCTACTCATTGTGACCAGATTTCCTGATCCATCCTTGTGTGCAAATTATGACAGATTATTTATTTTACTTCGGCTGCGTTTAGTCAGCCTAATTCTGATGTTTCACCCTGTTATGGCAAAAGAGTTGCTCTGATTGGTTAAAAGATGAGAATTGTGCTGCCTGTGCGTCTGCCTACCTCCAGAGGTGATCAGGAAGACCATCAGATTACAGTAGCTACGCTTCCAGTAACTTGTCCAGTGATCTGACCATCAGATTACAGTAGCTACGCTTCCATTAACTTGTCCAGTGATCTGACCATCAGTAGCTACGCTTCCATTAACTTGTCCAGTGATCTGACCATCAGTAGCTACGCTTCCATTAACTTGTCCAGTGATCAGATCATCAGTAGCTACGCTTCCATTAACTTGTCCAGTGATCTGATCATCAGATTACAGTAGCTACGCTTCCATTAACTTGTCCAGTGATCTGACCATCAGATTACAGTAGCTGCGCATGTAACTTGCAACAGAGATTTAAAGTTAGAGGTCATATCAGGAAATTAGTCAAATAAATATATTCATTAGGGCCTAATCTATGGAGGTCACATGACTGGGAATACAGATATGCATCGGTTGGTCACAGGTACCTTTAAAAAGAACAGGTAGGGGTGTGGATCAGGAAACCAGTCAGTATCTGGTGTCTCCACCATTTACCTCAAGCAGCGCGACACATCTCCTTCACATAGAGCTGATCAGGCTGTTGATTGGGGAATGTTGTCCCACTCCTCTTCAATGGCTGTGAGAAGTTACTGGATATTGGTGGGAACTGGAACACGCCGTTGTACATGTCGATCCAGAGCACCCTAAACATGCTCAATAGGTGACATGTCTGGTGAGTATGCAGGCCATGGAAGAACTGGGAGATTTTCAATTTCCAGGAAATGTGTACAGATCCTAGCAACATGGGGCTGTGCATTATCATGCTGAAACATGAGGTGATGGAGACTGATGAATGGCACCACAATGGGCCTCAGGATCTCCCCACGGTATCTCTGTTCATTCACCATGGGGCCCATACCATAACCCCACCGCCACCATGGGGGCCCATACCATAACCCCACCTCCACCATGGGGCCCATACCATAACCCCACACCTCCACCATGGGGCCCATACCATAACCCCACCTCCACCATGGGGCCCATACCATAACCACACCTCCACCATGGGGCCCTCTGTTCACAACGTTGACATCAGCAAACCACCCGACACCTGCGGTTCTGAGGCCGGTTGGATGTACTGCCAAATTCTCTAAAATGACATTGGAGGCTTATGGTAGAGAAATTAACATTACATTTTCTGGCAACAGCTTTGGTGGACATTTTTGCCGCCAGCATGCCAATTGTACGCTTCCCTCAACTTGAGACCTCTGTGGCATTGAGTTGTGACAAAACTGCACACTCTAGAGTTGCCTTTATTGTCCCCAGCACAAGGTGCACCCGTGTAGTGGTCATGCTGTTTAATCAGCTTCATGATATGCCACACCTGTCAGGTGGATGGATTTTCTTTAAAAGATATATTATTAACCCATTCACCACCCCCCTCTTCAGAGGACAAATACATGGTGTTTTTACAGCTTTTCTGCTACATTTTACACACATTTAGCGTACATGTACTTTTATATAAAGCATTTACATAATAATTCATTACCAAACATCAACTCCGTAATCCCACCTCTCAGCCCATCCCACCCCTCAGCCCATCCCACCTCTCAGCCCATCCCACCCCTCAGCCCCTCCCACCTCTCAGCCCCTCCCACCCCTCAGCCCATCCCACCGCTCAGCCCCTCCCACCCCTCCGCCCATCCCACCCCTCAGCCCCTCCCACCCCTCCGCCCCTCTCAGCCCATCCCACCTCTCAGCCCATCCCGCCCCTCAGCCCATCCCACCTCTCAGCCCATCCCACCCCTCAGCCCATCCCACCTCTCAGCCCATCCCACCTCTCAGCCCCTCCCACCCCTCAGCCCATCCCACCTCTCAGCCCATCCCACCCCTTAGCCCATCCCACCTCTCAGCCCCTCCCACCCCTCAGCCCATCCCACCTCTCAGCCCATCCCACCCCTCAGCCCATCCCACCCCTCAGCCCATCCCGCCCCTCAGCCCATCCCGCCTCTCAGCCCATCCCACCCCTCAGCCCATCCCACCTCTCAGCCCATCCCACCTCTCAGCCCATCCCACCCCTCAGCCACTCTCAGCCAATCCCGCCCCTCAGCCACTCTTCCCCACCTATCACCATAGACCACCCTTGTTTGGTTTCCATGTTTTCCATAAATGTTTTACCTTTCTAATCGTATATTATCCACAGATTGTGAACTAAAGATGAAAACCTTTCCTACGAGTATTATTATATTATTGACTTGGATCATCTTGCCGAAGGAGAAAGGCTCACTAACAGGGATGTAAAGCTTGTTGTGCGTGTGGAGCATTTCTGGGATCATTTATTTCATCTCATGAAACATGGGATCAACACTTCAGATGTTGCCTTTATATTGTCGTCGGGTGGAATTGGATGGTGAAGCATCCAGAATAGCAAGACGAAGCAGTTCAGGCATTCTGGAAGACCCCCCCCATGGGACATGTCCCCCATGCCATTTCAGAATATGGGACATGTCCCCCCCATGCTATTTCAGAATATGGGACATGTCCCCCATGCCATTTCAGAATATGGGACATGTCCCCCCCATGCTATTTCAGAATATGGGACATGTCCCCCCATCCCTCAGTGGAAGCTGCACCCCATGCTATTTCAGAATATGGGACATGTCCCCCCATCCCTCAGTGGAAGCTGCACCCCATGCTATTTCAGAATATGGGACATGTCCCCCCCATGCCATTTCAGAATATGGGACATGTCCCCCCATCCCTCAGTGGAAGCTTGCACCCCATGCTATTTCAGAATATGGGACATGTCCCCCCATGCCATTTCAGAATATGGGACATGTCCCCCCATGCTATTTCAGAATATGGGACATGTCCCCCCATGCTATTTCAGAATATGGGACATGTCCACCCCATGCTATTTCAGAATATGGGACATGTCCCCATCCCCCAGTGGAAGCTGCACCCCATGCTATTTCAGAATATGGGACATGTCCACCCCATGCTATTTCAGAATATGGGACATGTCCACCCCATGCTATTACAGAATATGGGACATGTCCCCCCCATGCTATTTCAGAATATGGGACATGTCCACCCCATGCTATTTCAGAATATGGGACATGTCCACCCCATGCTATTACAGAATATGGGACATGTCCACCCCATGCTATTACAGAATATGGGACATGTCCACCCCATGCTATTTCAGAATATGGGACATGTCCCCCAGTGGAAGCTGGACACCATGCTATTTCAGAATATGGGACATGTCCCCCCCATGCTATTTCAGAATATGGGACATGTCCACCCCATGCTATTACAGAATATGGGACATGTCCACCCCATGCTATTTCAGAATATGGGACATGTCCCCCAGTGGAAGCTGGACACCATGCTATTTCAGAATATGGGACATGTCCCCCCCATGCTATTTCAGAATATGGGACATGTCCACCCCATGCTATTTCAGAATATGGGACCACATTAAATCAGAATGTGGACAAGATCAGGACAAAGGAGCAGGTATAACCGGGGATAAAGTGTCGGACGATCGACAGACGGTGCTAAAACACACCAGAGTAACAACTGTGGGAGTTTTTAATTACACATAAATAAAGTAAATGCAGATATAATTCACAGTGTCAGATGAATGAGAATCTGTCCTGTTCTTCGTGTGGTCAGCAGGCCGACGGTTACAACAGAAAACACCGGGACCTAGAAACTGTAAGGTGCTGTTCTGAGGCAGAGCTACCAGAGAATCTACCACACTGAGTGGACAAAACATTAAGAACACCTGCTCTATCCATGACAGACTGACCAGGTGAATCCAGGTGAAAGATTATGATCCCTTATTGATGTCACTTGTTAAATCCACTTCAATCAGAGTAGATGAAGGAGAGGAGACGGGTTAAAGAAGGATTTTGAAGCTTTCAGACATTTGAGACGTGGAGTTGCAACTCAATATTAGGAAGAGCTTAGTCCAGTCAGTGTGGCTCTGGCTGCAGGCTTTATGAAGTACATAGAACGGACAGTTTGGAAAGACCGTTCTGCAACACACACCCTCTCTCTCACACACACCCTCTCTCACACACACACACCCTCTCACACACACACACCCTCTCACACACACACACCCTCTCTCTCACACACACACACACACACACACACACACCCTCTCACACACACCCTCTCTCACACACACCCTCTCACACACACACACCCTCTCACACACACACACCCTCACGGTCAGGCCGGCCCCCCACAGGAGCCCATGATGATGTCATAGTCTCACCTCTGACCAAAGAGAACATTTAAAGGGGAGGGGCTTAATGGCCAACTCAGCCAATCAGAAATAATGTCCAAAATGATGACATGTCCACTCTGCTGTTTGATTGGCTCCATCAGTGATGATGTTTTCCAGCTAAGTCAGAACCATCCTGGTTCTCTAGGATCAGATCTGAAGGAGAGAAGAAGAGGAGGATGAGAGAGAGAGGAGGAGGATGAGAGAGAAGAGGAGGAGGATGAGAGAGAAGAGGAGGAGGATGAGAGAGAAGAGGAGGAGGATGAGAGAGGAGGAGGATGAGAGAGAAGAGGAGGAGGATGAGAGAGGAGGAGGATGAGAGAGAAGAGGAGGAGGATGAGAGAGGAGGATGAGAGAGAAGAGGAGGAGGATGAGAGAGGAGGAGGATGAGAGAGAAGAGGAGGATGAGAGAGAAGAGGAGGATGAGAGAGAGGAGGAGGATGAGAGAGAGGAGGAGGAGGATGAGAGAGGAGGAGGAGGATGAGAGAGGAGGAGGATGAGAGAGAGGAGGATGAGAGAGAAGAGGAGGAGGATGAGAGAGAGGAGGATGAGAGAGAAGAGGAGGAGGATGAGAGAGCGAGAGCGAGTGTGTGTGTGTATATATATGTGTGGTGTGTAGGTGTAGGTGTGTGTGTGGTGTGTAGGTGTGTGTGTGTGTACGTGTGTGTGTGGTGTGTACCTGTCAGTGTGCTGCTGACATTTGTAGGAGAAACGATAAGCACCGCCCCCTTCGCTATCCCAGAATCCACCACCTGCTCCTCCTGAGAGGAAGACTCCAGGACCTTGGCAGTAAAACTGTCTGTCATTGGCTCCGGAGTCTCGGTGGCTCCGCCTTCTGAGGAACCAATCAGGAAGTTCTGCTCTGGCTCCTCCCCCTGCATCTCCACAACCAGCTGTGATTGGCAAAGAGGCTCTGGAGAGGTGTGGTCAGAGGTGACCGTCTGAATGATGACGCTGTCGTTGGAACAAAGACCCTCCGTCTGACAAAACAAAATGCTGCACTTAAAGTCAGAAAATAACTAGTTTCTATGGGAGAGAACATAATTTATAACAATATTACTAAGGACTAGTTCACCAGGGGTATATTACTAACTAAGGACTAGTTAACCAGGGGTATATTACTGACTAAGGACTAGTTCACCAGGGGTATATTACTGACTAAGGACTAGTTCACCAGGGGTATATTACTGACTAAGGACTAGTTCACCAGGGGTATATTACTAACTAAGGACTAGTTCACCAGGGGTATATTACTGACTAAGGACTAGTTCACCAGGGGTATATTACTGACTAAGGACTAGTTCACCAGGGGTATATTACTGACTAAGGACTAGTTCACCAGGGGTATATTACTAACTAAGGACTAGTTCACCAGGGGTATATTACTGACTAAGGACTAGTTCACCAGGGGTATATTACTGACTAAGGACTAGTTCACCAGGGGTATATTACTGACTAAGGACTAGTTCACCAGGGGTATATTACTAACTAAGGACTAGTTCACCAGGGGTATATGACTAACTAAGGACTAGTTCACCAGGGGTATATTACTAACTAAGGACTAGTTCACCAGGGGTATATTACTAAGGACTAGTTCACCAGGGGTATATGACTAACTAAGGACTAGTTCACCAGTGAGAGTGATCGTTATTTATAATAATATTACTGAGGGAGTGAACGTTATTTATAATAATCGCTCACAAGTGTTTCTCTAAAAGCTGTCTGGGTTTAAATATCTTCTATTGTACAGAAAGCTTAATCAATTATTCAATTTTTTTATTATTTTACCTTTATGTAACCAGGCAAGTCAGTTAAGAACAGATTCTTATTTTCAATGACGGCCTCCCGGGGGAACAGGGGGGTAAACTGCCTTGTTCAGGGGGCAGAACGACAGATTTGTACTTTGTCAGCTTGGGGATTCGAACTTGCAACCTTTCGGTTACTAGTCCAACGCTCTAACCACTAGGCTACCCTGCCGCCGATTACTTCCTGTTACGTTCCCCAGCAAGAAAAACAAAAATTGTCGCTCAAAACAAGGGAATTAACAAAATGTCACTGACAAGCAAAACGAAACAGGTGGGGTTTTAGGAGGAGTTCTGAAACACACTCACTGAGAGGCTGTGTAGGATAATGTGTTCTGGGGACGAGGGCGAGGAGCTAGCCGTCAGGGTGACGGTGGGATTGCTGGGAAAGACTGAGCGGCAGGCTCTGATTGGCTGCTGTCTGAAGGAAGTATGTCCCTGGAGTCCCTGTAGGGTGCAGGTGGAAAGACTACACACACACACGCTGATTGTTGTTGTGATATTAAAACAGCATTACATGAACATTGTGTCTGTATCTAAAGGTAATATTATGGTCCAACTCACAGGGAGGATCTGTAAGGTCTGCAGAGCAGCAGTGTTGAGGGTGATGGTCTCTGTGTCACTGGTACCAGCACCGTCTGAGGCTGATAGAGATGCCAGTCAGTACACACACACACACACACCCACACACACACACACACACACACACACACACACACACACCACACACACAGTCTGAGGCTGATAGAGATGCCAGTCAGTACACACACACACACACACACTCTTCCCCTCCCCTGTACTGACCGAGGTGTGTGATCTGCAGTGGGATCTGCAGCGCTGTGACGGGCCGGGGGGTGGAGCTACAGCACTCCTCCAACTCGCGTGACTCGGATCTGCAGGGAAGGGCTACCTGGCCCCGCCCCCTAACGGCACCTGATTCTCCATCAACTCCTGAAGACCCTTCAGTAACACTACACACCACACACACACACACACACACACACACACCACACAGACACACCACACACACAGTATTATCTGCAGTAGTAACAATATCACTAGTTTGTTATTGTGTATGATTTAAACATGTTGCTGATACTGGATATGAGAGGTTAGAGGTGAGGAGAGGTAAGGGTCAGGGGTTAGAGGTGAGGAGAGGTAAGGGTCAGGGTTAGAGGTGAGGAGAGGTAAGGGTCAGGGGTTAGTGGTGAGGAGAGGTTAGGGTCAGGGGTTAGAGGTGAGGAGAGGTAAGGGTCAGGGGTTAGTGGTGAGGAGAGGTTAGGGTCAGGGGTTAGAGGTGAGGAGAGGTAAGGGTCAGGGGTTAGTGGTGAGGAGAGGTTAGGGTCAGGGGTTAGAGGTGAGGAGAGGTTAGGGTCAGGGGTTAGTGGTGAGGAGAGGTTAGGGTCAGGGGTTAGTGGTGAGGAGAGGTTAGGGTCAGGGGTTAGAGGTGAGGAGAGGTAAGGGTCAGGGGTTAGTGGTGAGGAGAGGTTAGGGTCAGGGGTTAGAGGTGAGGAGAGGTAAGGGTCAGGGGTTAGAGGTGAGGAGAGGTAAGGGTCAGGGGTTAGAGGTGAGGAGAGGTAAGGGTCAGGGGTTAGAGGTGAGGGTCAGGGGTTAGAGGTGAGGAGAGGTAAGGGTCAGGGGTTAGAGGAGAGGTAAGGGTCAGGGTTAGAGGAGAGGTAAGGGTCAGGGGTTAGAGGTGAGGGTCAGGGGTTAGAGGTGAGGGTCAGGGGTTAGAGGTGAGGGTCAGGGGTTAGAGGTGAGGGTCAGGGGTTAGAGGTGAGGGTCAGGGGTTAGAGGTGAGGGTCAGGGGTTAGAGGTGAGGGTCAGGGGTTAGGGTTAGGGTTAGGGTTAGGGGTGAGGGTCAGGGGTTAAAGGTGAGGGTCAGGGGTTAAAGGTGAGGGTCAGGGGTTAAGGTGAGGGTCAGGGGTTAAAGTGAGGGTCAGGGTTAGGTGAGGTCAGGGGTTAAAGGTGAGGGTCGGTTAGGTGAGGTCAGGTTAAAGGTGAGGGTCAGAGGCGTTACCGTGGAAGGGCAGTTCCTTGTGATTGGCTACTTGTCTCTTGATGCTCCACCACTTAGATCTGAGCCACTGAGGAGAGCGAACACTGCTCCACCCCCCTGCTAGCTCCTCCCACTTTAACTCATTCTCATCATCCACATCCACTCCACTATCCGCACACACACACACACACACACACACACACACACACACACACACACACACACACAGGTAAGCCAGAAGAAGTAACACCAGATGTAGGTACTTTCATCATAAAGCTGGTTGAATTCTACATTCGAATACTGTAATTACCCACCCAGACCCCCACTACCCAGACCCCCACCACCCAGACCCCCCCCACCCAGACCCCCCACCACCCAGACCCCCCCACCACCCAGACCCCCCACCACCCAGACCCCCACCACCCAGACCCCCCAACACCCAGACCCCCACCACCCAGACCCCCACTACCCAGACCCCCCCCACCCAGACCCCCCCACCCAGACCCCCCAACACCCAGACCCCCACCACCCAGACCCCCACCCAGACCCCCACCACCCAGACCCCCACCACCCAGACCCTCACCCCCCCACCACCCACCCAGACCCCACTACCCAGACCCAGACCCCCACCCCCAGACCCCCACCCCCCAGACCCACCCCATCCAGACCCCTCCCTACCTGTGTACTAAGCTGAGATCCTGGTCTTTGGTCCACTCCGTCCCTCCACTCTGTTTCCAGTTGAGGTAGTTGAGCCATTTAGAGCGACACTGTTTTCTCCGACCGCGTTCCCACCAGATCAGCTACAGCCGCCCAGGACACCCCCCCCGTCACCGCACGGCCTGGACACACACCCGCCAGCGCATACACACTGTCCGATAGACGCCTCTCCTCTTCCTCACTCCACTTCCCTACACACACAGACAACTGTAAGTCCCGCCTTCCTAAAGCATGAACCCTCCAGGACAAATATCTGACCTGCTTCCTAAAGCATAAACCCTCCAGGAGAATAATCTGACCTGCATCCTAAAGCATAAACCCTCCAGGATAAAGTATCTGACCTGCTTCCTAAAGCAATAAACCCTCCAGGAGAATAATCTGACCTGCTCCTAAAGCATAAACCCTCCAGGATAAAGTATCTGACCTGCTTCCTAAAGCATAAACCCTCCAGGAGAATAATCTGACTGCTTCCTAAAGCATAAACCCTCCAGGATAAAGGTTCTGACCTGCTTCCTAAAGCATAAACCCTCCAGGATAAAGGTTCTGACCTGCTTCCTAAAGCATAAACCCTCCAGGATAATGTGTCTGACCTGCTTCCTAAAGCATAAACCCTCCAGGAGAATAATCCGACCTGCTTCCTAAAGCATAAACCCTCCAGGATAAAGTATCTGACCTGCTTCCTAAAGCATAAACCCTCCAGGAGAATAATCTGACCTGCTTCCTAAAGCATAAACCCTCCAGGATAAAGTGTCTGACCTGCTTCCTAAAGCATAAACCCTCCAGGACAAATATCTGACTTGCTTCCTAAAGCATAAACCCTCCAGGATAAAGTATCTGACCTGCTTCCTAAAGCATAAACCCTCCAGGAGAATAATCTGACCTGCTTCCTAAAACCTAACCCCTCCAGGATAAAGTGTCTGACCTGCTTCCTAAAGCATAAACCCTCCAGGACAAATATCTGACTTGCTTCCTAAAGCATAAACCCTCCAGGATAAAGTATCTGACCTGCTTCCCTAAAGCATAAACCCTCCAGGACAAAGTATCTGACCTGCTTCCTAAAGCATAAACCCTCCAGGAGTATAATCTGACCTGCTTCCTAAAGCCTAAACCCTCCAGGATAAAGTGTCTGACCTGCTTCCTAAAGCATAAACCCTCCAGGATAAAGTGTCTGACCTGCTTCCTAAAGCATAAACCTCCAGGATAAAGTGTCTGACCTGCTTCCTAAAGCATAAACCCTCCAGGATAAAGTGTCTGACCTGCTTCCTAAACCATAAACCCTCCAGAACAAATATCTGACTTGCTTCCTAAAGCATAAACCCTCCAGGATAAAGTATCTGACCTGCTTCCTAAAGCATAAACCCTCCAGGATAAAGTGTCTGACCTGCTTCCTAAAGCATAAACCCTCCAGGATAAAGTGTCTGACCTGCTTCCTAAAGCATAAACCCTCCAGGATAAAGTATCTGACCTGTGTTGCAGGTGTCCTTCATTAGTCGGCAGCGGTCTTTAACAGACGAGGCGCTGCGACCCAGAGCGGCTCCTATGGTGGCCCAGTCGTTACCATGCTTCTGTCTCAGCCTGAACACAAACACATCCTCAGACTGCAGCACATGTTGACTGGAGACGCATTTAGAGGAGGAAGTGATGTCATACTCACTCTTTCAGCTTGTTGATCTCCTCAGGAGAGTACCTTCACAATAACAACAACAACATCAGATCACACACACCAACACACTAAAACTCTGGGGGGGCTATGATGATGTGGTGAGGGGGGGCTATGATGATGATGTGGGGGGGGGGGAGGGGCTATGATGATGATGATGTGGGGGGAGGGGCTATGATGATGTGGTAGGGAGGGGCTATGATGATGTGGGGTGGAGGGGCTATGATGATGATGTGGTGGGGAGGGGCTATGATGATGTGGGGGGGCTATGATAATGTGGGGGGAGGGGCTATGATGATGATGATGTGGGGGGGGCTATGATGATGATGATGATGTGGGGGGAGGGGCTATGATGATGTGGGGGGAGGGGCTATGATAATGTGGTGAGGAGGGGCTATGATAATGTGGTGGGGAGGGGCTATGATGATGTGGGGGGGAGGGGTTATGATGATGTGGGGGGGGGGGGGTTGATGATGATGTGGGGGGAGGGGTTATGATGCTGTGGGGGGGAGGGGTTATGATGCTGTGGGGGGGAGGGGCTATGATGATGTGGTGGGGGGGGTTATGATGATGTGGGGGGGGGGCTATGATGATGTGGGGGGAGGGGTTATGATGATGATGTGGGAGGTGCTATGATGATGATGTGGGAGGTGCTATGATGATGTGGTGGGGAGGGGTTATGATGATGATGTGGGAGGGGCTATGATGCTGTGGGGGGGGGGGTTATGATGATGTGGGGGGAGGGGCTATGATGTGGGGGGAGGGGCTATGATGATGATGTGGGGGGGAGGGGCTATGATGTGGGGGGAGGGGCTATGATGATGTGGGGGGGAGGGGTTATGATGATGTGGGGGGGAGGGGTTATGATGATGTGGGGGGGGAGGGGTTATGATGATGTGGGGGGGAGGGGTTATGATGATGTGGGGGGAGGGTTATGATGATGTGGGGGGAGGGGCTATGATGATGTGGGGGGGAGGGGCTATGATGATGTGGGGGGAGGGGCTATGGTGATGTGGGGGGAGGGGCGATGATGATGTGGGGGGAGGGGCTATGATGATGTGGGGGGGGGCTATGATGATGTGGGAGGGGCTATGATGATGTGGGGGGGAGGGGCTATGATGATGTGGGGGGAGGGGCTATGATGATGTGGGGGGGCTATGATGATGTGGGAGGGGCCATGATGATGTGGGAGGGGTGAGTACTGACTTGCCCACATGGTTGCGGTTATCGTACATGCGGAGGACTCGTCGGTAGACGGCGAACAGCGGGCGGTTCAGACCCCAGGCCACGCTGCGGTAGAAATCCTTACGCTCCTCCTTAGACATCTCAAAGATGATCTCAGCTGGGTCCTCCATTCCCCGACCCTGCACAGACACACGGCTAGGACAGACTCCCGGACACCTGCTGGGAACTCACCGTGAGGGTGGGTGTGGTGTGTGTGTGTGCGTGTGTGTATGTGTGTGTGTGTGTGTACCTGTTTGAGAGGTGTGTGTGTGTGTGTGTGTGTATGTGCGTGTGTACCTGTTTGAGAGGTGTGTGTGTGTGTGTGTGTGTGTGTGTGTGTACCTGTTTGAGAGGTGTGTGTGTGTGTGTGTGTGTGTGTGTGTGTGTGTGTGTGTGTGTACCTGTTTGAGAGGTGTGTGTGTGTGTGTGTGTGTACCTGTTTGAGAGGTGTGTGTGTGTGTGTGTGTGTGTGTGTGTGTGTGTGTGTGTGTGTGTGTGTGTGTGTGTGTGTGTGTGTGTGTGTGTGTGTGTACCTTCACATATTGTTGGATGTTGCTCATCAGGAGGTCGATCTCCTCTTTAGACCACATGCCTTGTTTCCACTTATGACCTGCAGACAAACAACCAATCACAGCCTCTGTTAGCACACTGACCAATCACAGCCTGCGTAAACCCACTGACCAACCATAAATATATGTAGCGAGCTCAATGTGCACCTTTGTTAACCAGAGTGTCTTTATCCTCCTTGGTGGTGAACCAGGCCTGGCTGACAGGAGATATCTCTTCACTGTTCTGAGGATCCTCACTCTGCAAGATCTACACACAGACACACACCCACACACACGCACAGAGAGACAGACACACACACAAAGTGTAAAGAAAAATGAAGAGGAGAGGAGAGAATGAGAGGAGGAGAGGAGAGGAGAGAGAATGAAAGGAGGAGAGGAGAGAGAGAGAGGAGGAGAGGAGGAGAGAGAGAGGAGGAGAGGAGAGAATGAGAGGAGGAGAGGAGAGAGAGAGAGGAGGAGAGGAGAGAGAGAGGAGGAGAGGAGAGAGAGAGGAGGAGAGGAGAGAGGAGGAAAGGAGAGAGAGAGAGGAGGAAAGGAGGAGAGAGAGGAGGAGAGGAGAGAGAGAGAGGAGGAGAGGAGAGAGAGAGGAGGAGAGGAGAGAGAGAGAGGAGGAGGAGAGAGAGAGGAGGAGAGGAGAGAGGAGAGGAGGAGAGAGGAGAGAGAGTGAGAGGAGGAGAGGAGAGGAGAGAGAGGAGGAGAGAATGAGAGAATGAGAGGAGGAGAGGAGAGAATGAGAGGAGAGGAGGAGAGGAGAGAGGGTGAGAGGTCGTGGAAGGGTTTGTTAGGTACCTGTATCTGGGCCTCCCCCTCTTCTGTAATGTCACTGTCGGCGGTGGCGGTCATAGTCACCTCGAAGCTCTCATCTCCCTCTGACACTGAAGAGACACACACAAAGGTACAGACACACCTATACAATGTGATATTGTTGTATGGTTGTATTAAACATGTTGTATTGTAGACATGTAGTGGTGTAATAATGTTATGTACTGTTTTATATTTAGTTTTATATGTAATGTAAGTGCTTTAATATGTTTGGACACCAGGAAGAGTAGCTGCTGCCTTGGCAGGAACTAATGTGGATCCATAATAAACCCCAGGAAGAGTAGCTGCTGCCTTGGCAGGAACTAATGGGGATCCATAATAAACCCCAGGAAGAGTAGCTGCTGCCTTGGCAGGAACTAATGGGGATCCATAATAAACCCCAGGAAGAGTAGCTGCTGCCTTGGCAGGAACTAATGGGGATCCATAATAAACCCCAGGAAGAGTAGCTGCTGCCTTGGCAGGAACTAATGGGGATCCATAATAAACCCCAGGAAGAGTAGCTGCTGCCTTGGCAGGAACTAATGGGGATCCATAATAAACCCCAGGAAGAGTAGCTGCTGCCTTGGCAGGAACAAATGGGGATCCATAATAAACCCCAGGAAGAGTAGCTGCTGCCTTGGCAGGAACTAATGGGGATCCATAATAAACCCCAGGAAGAGTAGCTGCTGCCTTGGCAGGAACTAATGGGGATCCATAATAAACCCCAGGAAGAGTAGCTGCTGCCTTGACAGGAACTAATGGGGATCCATAATAAACCCCAGGAAGAGTAGCTGCTGCCTTGGCAGGAACTAATGGGGATCCATAATAAACCCCAGGAAGAGTAGCTGCTGCCTTGGCAGGAACAAATGGGGATCCATAATAAACCCCAGGAAGAGTAGCTGCTGCCTTGGCAGGAACTAATGGGGATCCATAATAAACCCCAGGAAGAGTAGCTGCTGCCTTGGCAGGAACTAATGGGGATCCATAATAAACCCCAGGAAGAGTAGCTGCTGCCTTGACAGGAACTAATGGGGATCCATAATAAACCCCAGGAAGAGTAGCTGCTGCCTTGGCAGGAACTAATGGGGATCCATAATAAACCCCAGGAAGAGTAGCTGCTGCCTTGGCAGGAACTAATGGGGATCCATAATAAACCCCAGGAAGAGTAGCTGCTGCCTTGGCAGGAACTAATGGGGATCCATAATAAACCCCAGGAAGAGTAGCTGCTGCCTTGGCAGGAACTAATGGGGATCCATAATAAAACCCCAGGAAGAGTAGCTGCTGTCTTGACAGGAACTAATGGGGATCCATAATAAACCCCAGGAAGAGTAGCTGCTGTCTTGGCAGGAACTAATGGGGATCCATAATAAACCCCAGGAAGAGTAGCTGCTGCCTTGGCAGGAACTAATGGGGATCCATAATAAACCCCAGGAAGAGTAGCTGCTGCCTTGACAGGAACTAATGGGGATCCATAATAAACCCCAGGAAGAGTAGCTGCCGCCTTGGCAGGAAGTAATGGGGATCCATAATAAACCCCAGGAAGAGTAGCTGCTGCCTTGACAGGAAGTAAAGAGGAAATACAAATACACTGTAAGACATCACACCCTGTCAGCCAACCACAACAGACAGGACAGTGTGTTTCTGTAACTCACTAGGGAGGGGGACCCCGACAGGCAGGACAGTGTGTTTCTGTACCTCACTAGGGAGGGGGACCCCGACAGGCAGGACAGTGTGTTTCTGTACCTCACTAGGGAGGGGGACCCCGACAGGCAGGACAGTGTGTTTCTGTACCTCACAAGGGAGGGGGACCCCGACAGGCAGGACAGTGTGTTTCTGTACCTCACTAGGGAGGGGGACCCCGACAGGCAGGACAGTGTGTTTCTGTAACTCACTAGGGAGGGGGACCCCGACAGGCAGGACAGTGTGTTTCTGTAACTCACTAGGGAGGGGGACCCCGACAGGCCAGAACAGTGTGTTTTCTGTACCTCACTAGGGAGGGGGACCCCGACAGGACAGTGTGTTTCTGTACCTCACTAGGGAGGGGGACCCCGACAGGCAGGACAGTGTGTTTCTGTACCTCACTAGGGAGGGGGACCCCGACAGGCAGGACAGTGTGTTTCTGTACCTCACTAGGGAGGGGGACCCCCGACAGGCAGGACAGTGTGTTTCTGTAACTCACTAGGGAGGGGGACCCCGACAGGCAGGACAGTGTGTTTCTGTAACTCACTAGGGAGGGGGACCCCGACAGGCAGGACAGTGTGTTTCTGTACCTCACTAGGGAGGGGGACCCCGACAGGCAGGACAGTGTGTTTCTGTACCTCACTAGGGAGGGGGACCCCGACAAGCAGGACAGTGTGTTTCTGTACCTCACTAGGGAGGGGGACCCCGACAGGCAGGACAGTGTGTTTCTGTACCTCACTAGGGAGGGGGACCCCGACAGGACAGTGTGTTTCTGTAACTCACTAGGGAGGGGGACCCCGACAGGCAGGACAGTGTGTTTCTGTAACTCACTAGGGAGGGGGACCCCGACAGGCAGGACAGTGTGTTTCTGTAACTCACTAGGGAGGGGGACCACAGAGAAATGAGGGGCGGAGTCTTTCTCTGTCTGTTCCTCATTGGTCAGACACAGTCTCTTCTGGATCGGCTCAGAGTCCTCATCTGCGCGCGCACAACACACACACACACAAAACACACACCACACACACACCACACACACACACACACACACACACACACAACACACACACACACACCACACACACCACACACACACACACACACACTCATCTGAAAGGAGGCACGTACCTGTCGTTCTGCCCCTGAACAAGGCAGTTAACCCACTGTTCCTAGGCCATTCATCTACACCAGTGCCATGATTACTGTATATATGTGATAACCTTTAGATGCTTGCAATGCGCAATGATGGAAATGGAGCTGTGCTGCTTTAGTTGTCAGGCTGAGAACTGGCTGCACCTGCTGAGAGTCAGGCAGGCTCATGGACGAGATAGCAGAGTGAGAATCCACAGTCTACACATGTTTCTCTCACCTTAGATACTCTGGATCTAATCCAATGTATGATTGACGGTAGGTTGCCCACGCCAACTAGTATAAGGAGTGTTGTCTCCTGTTTCGCCACACAGATCTTTACTATAGACTACTGAGGTATTCTGGATGTGAATCTCTGCAATTGCAATTTATTACTAAAGAGTTTTATACCAAGGTTCCTGTGTCATCTGTCTAGAAGACTGGTAGTTGAAGGAAACTTACATCACCCCAAGCAAAAGGACCACCCAACATGTTCCCATGTGGAAAATCATGGGCGCATTCAACACTGAAGCCAACTTTATAGGGGAGTCAAGACTGTCTGACCTACTAACCGCCCTGCATCATAACTAACCAGCCCTGCATCATAACTAACCACCCTGCATCATAACTAACCACCCTGCATCATAACTAACTACCCTGCATCATAACTAACCAGCCCTGCATCATAACTAACCGCCCTGCATCATAACTAACCAGCCCTGCATCATAACTAACTAACCACTTACCATGTGGAAGGTAATGTGTGTGTTACCGTGTGGAGGATAATGTGTGTGTTACCGTGTGGAGGACAGTGTAGGATGATGCTGCCGTCGCTGTCCTGGGTGAGAGTGACAGAGTTGACAGATTCCAGGGTCACCGAGTCCTCATCTTCCCCCGTGCTCATACTGAAACACACACACACACACACACTTCAACTCCACTGATGGCATATCTTTCCTGACACGCATGCTATTTATTTATAATAGTTGCTCATTTAGATGGGCAGTACAATCAGGAAATAGGACACAAGGAGGCCCAGGATCTGGATCAGTGAATCTCTCTCAACTGAGTAAAATATAACAAACTGTGTACTGTGAATACCATGTAGCTAGCTGAGCCTGTGAATACCATGTAGCTAGCTGAGCCGGTGAATACCATGTAGCTAGCTGAGCCTGTGAATACCATGTAGCTAGCTGAGCCTGTGAATACCATGTAGCTAGCTGAGCCTGTGAATACCATGTAGCTAGCTGAGCCTATGGATACCATGTAGCTAGCTGAGCCTATGGATATCATGTAGCTAGCTGAGCCTATGGATACCATGTAGCTAGCTGAGCCTGTGGATACCATGTAGCTAGCTGAGCCTATGGATACCATGTAGCTAGCTGAGCCTGTGGATATCATGTAGGGAAGCTTGTTCAGCCCCAGATCAGTGAATGACAGGAGAAGAGACGAGTGAAGGAAGCCAACTAATAGGAATGAGATGCACCCAGTCGTAGTAGTGGTACTAGCTAGCTGCTAGCTAATGCACTTGGCTAAAAGACGAATTATTTAACTAGCTTCGTTCGTTCAGTAAGGCTTTTATAGTTACGGCTGTGTCTTAGTCAAAATAGATGCTTTACAACAAAGGCCACCTCAAATAAAAATAACTTGGCCATATACACAGGGTACTACGAGGTTATTGAAGTAGATATGTACATACAGGTAGGGGTAAAGTAACTAGGCAACGGGATAGATAAACAGTAGCAGCAACGTATACATGATTACACAACCAGGCTATTGGCAGTTGGAGGCCCTGTGCTGGTAGTTAACGTTAGCCATAGCACATCATGCTAACTAGCTAGCATGCCCAGCTAAATGAAAGAAGACGAAAAGTCTCCGACGCCATGTTAGAGCAGAGCAGCTTGTGGTGTCTACATTTCAGCGTGTTATTGTGTTGTGTTTATGTTGCAGCCCGTTTCATCATTGGCTCTATCCTTTTACCACATCGAGCCTCAAGCAGAAACTGAATTATACGTTTGATTTTGTTACTTACTTCCTGTTTTTGGTCCGGGCACTTCGGAGAGACCAGGATGGAGGCAAATGCCAGGATGGAGAACCTCTCTGGTGGAGTTTCCGCTAGATAACACAGCCACAAAGGCCAAATCGTAAAAATTCATGAAAAAAATGTCTTAATTTAATGTTAGGGCTATGTATAAGGTTAGCAGTGTTAGTTTTAAAATCATAATTTAAGAATATATTCTGTAGAAATAGGCGGGGGTTATGACTTTGTGGCTGTGTTAACTAGTGACGACCCTCTAGTAGAGAAGGCATGAGGGTTGCCAGATAAGGTGGAAAAACAAAGTTTCTTCAGTTGCTTTGGTCAGAGAGGAAGAGGCAAAGTACTTCGCCCGAAATCTGTCCACGATAAATAAGACCACGAATTGAGAAATGTTCGTATAGAGGTCAATGAGTGTCAAATTTGGTCAACAAAAAAGGTAATTGCTAATTTGCTTCATGAGGCTTATTTGATCCAATAGAAGTTTCGTAATGGTTAGGTTGTGTTATGAATGCACTGATGCAGGTGGAAATGTAGCATTTCAGCAACTTTAAAAAAAATGACATTGCCATTGAGGGCTTCCACCATTTTAAAGTAGTCAACTGGGTGGGGATTTCTATTAGTTGAAGGAAATCAGCCAATGAAGAAGAAAATTGACTACTTTAAAATGGAGATAGCCTTAATGGCGATGCCCATGCTGTCACAGATGCTATAATGGCACAGATACAAAGATGAGTCCTCTATCTCTCTCTCTATGGCCAGTTGTTCACCGCTATTTGCCCTATCATTGGCTATAATGGTCCTACCTGATCTTGCCTCCTCCCACTTCCATCTTTGAGGACATGTATTTCCATTGTTAGAGCAGTCAATCGACTATATTGTCAATATAATAGACAGTCTTTGCTTTGGTTCAAATCTAAAGGTGTCCAACAAACTAAAGGTCTCCAAACTGTCAACGGATCTCAACAAAATAAAATGGAACATTTGTTTATGATTTTGGAGTGGGACAACTTTTCCAACTAGAATAATTAAAAATATAAACTTATCTGGCAACCCGGAGCATTCACATTGCTCTATCGTCAGTCATCGGACTAGAATCATTTTGGTATAAACGATTTTTGAAAGAGCTCTAACATGTCGGAGAGTAAGTATATAGAAATCACGTATTTGATAAATAATAAATATTGTATAATGGAGGATTCTGTGTTAACTCATTTGCAGCTTGCAATCAGCTCAGACACACACCTGATCCCATCAAATACCAACTGGAATAAGGTATTGCTTGTGATTTATTGGAAGGAAAGCTTGGAGCAAATTCATCAAGGGACAGTATTACAGTTCAATAGATTTTATTTATGTAAATAAAATAAGGCTTTAACAGAGGATTTGATAGGATAGATAAACTGAAATAACTGAACTATGAATATGATTGAATATATTTTACATCTCTTGTTCTCTCATGTGCATGTTATAATTAAGGATCCCATTTAGTTCCTGCCAAGGCAGAAGCTACTCTTCCTGGGGTTTATTATGGATCCCCATTAGTTCCTGCCAAGGCAGCAGCTACTCTTCCTGGGGTTTATTATGGATCCCCATTAGTTCCTGCCAAGGCAGCAGCTACTCTTCCTGGGGTTTATTATGGATCCCCATTAGTTCCTGCCAAGGCAGCAGCTACTCTTCCTGGGGTTTATTATGGATCCCCATTAGTTCCTGCCAAGGCAGCAGCTACTCTTTCTGGGGTTTATTATGGATCCCCATTAGTTCCTGCCAAGGCAGCAGCTACTCTTCCTGGGGTCCAGCAACATTAAGGCAGTTATACACTTTAAAACATTACAATACATTCACAACAGATTTCACAACACATTAAGTGTGCCCTCTGGCCCCAACTCTACTACCACATATCTACAACACAAAATCCATGTGTACGTGTGTGTCTAGTGCGTATGTTGTAATGTGTGTATGTGTGTGCGTGTCTGTGCCTGTGTTTGTCTCTTCCCAGTCCCCAATGTTCCATAAGGTGTATTTTAATTTAATTTTTTAAATCTGATTCTACTGCTTGCATCAGTTACCTGATATGGAATAGAGTTCCATGTAGTCATGGCTCTATGTAGTACTGTGCACCTCCCATAGTCTGTTCTGGACTTGGGGACTGTGAAGAGACCTCTGGTGGCATGTCTTGTGGGGTATGGATGGGTGTCTGAGCTGTGTGCCAGTAGTTTAAACAGACCTCTGGTGGCATGTCTTGTGGGGTATGGATGGGTGTCTGAGCTGTGTGCCAGTAGTTTATACAGACCTCTGGTGGCATGTCTTGTGGGGTATGGATGGGTGTCTGAGCTGTGTGCCAGTAGTTTATACAGACCTCTGGTGGCATGTCTTGTGGGGTATGTATGGGTGTCTGAGCTGTGTGCTAGTAGTTTAAACAGACCTCTGGTGGCATGTCTTGTGGGGTATGTATGGGTGTCTGAGCTGTGTGCTAGTCAGTTTATACAGACCTCTGGTGGTATGTCTTGTGGGGTATGTATGGGTGTCCGAGTTTTGTGCCAGTAGTTTAAACAGACCTCTGGTGGCATGTCTTGTGGGGTATGGATGGGTGTCTGAGCTGTGTGCCAGTCAGTTTAAACAGACATTTACATTTAAGTCATTTAGCAGACGCTCTTATCCAGAGCGACTTACAAATTGGTGCATTCACCTTATGATATCCAGTGGAACAACCACTTTACAATAGTGCATCTAAATCTTTTGGGGGGGGGGGGTTAGAAGGATTACTTTATCCTATCCCAGGTATTCCTTAAAGAGGTGGGGTTTCAGGTGTCTCCGGAAGGTGGTGATTGACTCCGCTGTCCTGGCGTCGTGAGGGAGCTTGTTCCACCATTGGGGTGCCAGAGCAGCGAACAGTTTTGACTGGGCTGAGCGGGAACTGTGCTTCCGCAGAGGTAGGAGGGCGAGCAGGCCAGAGGTGGATGAACGCAGTGCCCTTGTTTGGGTGTAGGGCCTGATCAGAGCCTGAAGGTACGGAGGTGCCGTTCCCCTCACAGCTCCGTAGGCAAGCTCCATGGACTTGTAGCGGATGCGAGCTTCAACTGGAAGCCAGTGGAGAGAGCGGAGGAGCGGGGTGACGTGAGAGAACTTGGGAAGGTTGAACACCAGACGGTCTGCGGCGTTCTGGATGAGTTGTAGGGGTTTAATGGCACAGGCAGGGAGCCCAGCCAACAGCGAGTTGCAGTAATCCAGACGGGAGATGACAAGTGCCTGGACTAGGACCTGCGCCGCTTCCTGTGTGAGGCAGGGTCGTACTCTGCGAATGTTGTAGAGCATGAACCTACAGGATCGGGTCACCGCCTTGATGTTAGTGGAGAACGACAGGGTGTTGTCCAGGGTCACGCCAAGGTTCTTAGCACTCTGGGAGGAGGACACAAGGGAGTTGTCAACCGTGATGGTGAGATCATGGAACGGGCAGTCCTTCCCCGGGAGGAAGAGCAGCTCCGTCTTGCCGAGGTTCAGCTTGAGGTGGTGAGCCGTCATCCACACTGATATGTCTGCCAGACATGCAGAGATGCGATTCGCCACCTGGTTATCAGAAGGGGGAAAGGAGAAGATTAATTGTGTGTCGTCTGCGTAGCAATGATAGGAGAGACCATGTGAGGATATGACCGAGCCAAGGGACTTGGTGTATAGTGAGAATAGGAGAGGGCCTAGAACAGAGCCCTGGGGGACACCAGTGGTGAGAGAACGTGGTGCGGAGACAGATTCTCGCCACGCCACCTGGTAGGAGCGACCTGTCAGGTAGGACGCAATCCAAGCGTGGGCCGCGCCGGAGATGCCCAGCTCGGAGAGGGTGGAGAGGAGGATCTGATGGTTCACAGTAGTTTAGACAGACCTCTGGTGGCATGTCTTGTGGGGTATGCATGGCTGTCCGAGCTGTGTGCCAGTAGTTTAGACAGACCTCTGCTGGCATGTCTTGTGGGGTATGCATGGCTGTCCGAGCTGTGTGCTAGTAGTTAAAAAACGTCTTACGGATCAGTGTCCCGTTAGCAGGACAACTTCCAGTGAAACTGGAGGGCGCGCAATTCAAATTTTGGTACATATAAGTATCTGATAACAGCTGAAAGCTTACATTCTTGTTAATCTAACTGCACCGTCCGATTTACAGTAGCTATTACAGCGAAAACATGCCATGCGATTGTTTGAGGACAGCGCCCCACATCAAAATATTTTTCCACCGGCACAGTTTTCATACATTCACATATAACAATTAAATATTCACTTACTTTTTGAAAATCTTTCTCTGATTTGTCATCCAAAGGGTCCCAGCTATAACATGTAGTGTCATTTTGTTAGATAAAATCCTTCTTTATATCCCAAAAAGTCTGTTTAGTTGGCGCCATCGATTTGAGTAATCCACTCATTCAACTTGCAGAGAAAGGAATTCAAAAATCTACCCCTAAACTTTGTTTCAACAAGTCAACACACGTTTCTATTTACTCCTCAGATACCCTAAAATGTGATCAAACTATAATATTTATTTTGGAAAGAAGTATGTTCAATAGGAAACCGATTTTAGCAGGTGCGTAATGTCTTCATGGCGGAAACACAAATTTCCAAGACTGCGTCCTTCTACTAAAACTGTTATTTCTTATTCGTTTTTGAAGTTACAAGCCTGAAACCTTGAACAGACTGCTGACACCCTAATTGTCAATATGACCTTTCTCTTGCATTTCTAAGAGGCTGGTCTCTCAACAAAAAGATTCTGGAAGGTTTTTCTTGGGATTTAATTCTATCATACCAATATTTCTACAAACTTCAAAGTGTTTTCTTTCCAATGGTACCAATTATATGCATATCCTGGCTTCAGGGCCTGAGCTACAGGCAGTTTACTTTGGGCACGTCATTCAGACAGGAAGTGGAGAAAAAAGGGGCCTATCCCTAAGAAGTTTTAAACAGATAGCTCGGTGCATTTAACATGTCAAAACTTCTCACAAACACAAGTAGTGATCGCTGCTCTTTAACGTATCGCTGCTCTTTAACGCATCGCTGCTCTGCTCTTTAACGCATCGCTGCTCTGTAACGCATCGCTGCTCTTTAACGCATCGCTGCTCTTTAACGCATCGCTGCTGCTCTTTAACGCATCGCTGCTCTGCTCTTTAACGCATCGCTGCTCTGTAACGCATCGCTGCTCTTTAACGCATCGCTGCTCTTTAATGCATCGCTGCTCTGTAACGCATCGCTGCTCTGTAACGCATCGCTGCTCTTTAACGTATCGCTGCTCTTTAACGCATCGCTGCTCTTTAACGCATCGCTGCTCTTTAACGCATCGCTGCTCTTTAACGCATCGCTGCTCTTTAACGTATCGCTGCTCTGCTCTGTAACGTATCGCTGCTCTTTAACGCATCGCTGCTCTTTAACGCATCGCTGCTCTTTAACGTATCGCTGCTCTGCTCTGTAACGTATCGCTGCTCTTTAACGCATCGCTGCTCTTTAATGCATCGCTGCTCTGTAACGCATCGCTGCTCTGTAACGCATCGCTGCTCTTTAACGCATCGCTGCTCTTTAACGCATCGCTGCTCTTTAACGTATCGCTGCTCTGCTCTGTAACGTATCGCTGCTCTTTAACGTATCGCTGCTCTTTAACGCATCGCTGCTCTGCTCTTTAACGCATCGCTGCTCTTTAACGCATCGCTGCTCTTTAACGTATCGCTGCTCTTTAACGCATCGCTGCTCTTTAACGCATCGCTGCTCTTTAACGCGTCGCTGCTCTGCTCTTTAACGCATCGCTGCTCTTTAACGCATCGCTGCTCTTTAACGCATCGCTGCTCTTTAACGCGTCGCTGCTCTGCTCTTTAACGCATCGCTGCTCTTTAACGCGTCGCTGCTCTTTAACGTATCGCTGCTCTTTAACGTATCGCTGCTCTTTAACGCGTCGCTGCTCTTTAACGCATCGCTGCTCTGCTCTTTAACGTATCGCTGCTCTTTAACGCATCGCTGCTCTGCTCTTTAACGTATCGCTGCTCTTTAACGCATCGCTGCTCTTTAACGCATCGCTGCTCTTTAACGCATCGCTGCTCTTTAACGTATCGCTGCTCTTTAACGCATCGCTGCTCTGCTCTTTAACGCATCGCTGCTCTTTAATTTAATGTTGTGAATACCATGTAGGGTAGCTGTGAAAACCATGTAGCTTGTTGTGAATACCATGTAGGGTAGCTGTGAAAACCATGTAGCTTGTTGTGAATACCATGTAGGGTAGCTGTGAAAACCATGTAGCTTGTTGTGAATACCATGTAGGGTAGCTGTGAAAACCATGTAGCTTGTTGTGAATACCATGTAGGGTAGCTGTGAAAACCATGTAGCTTGTTGTGAATACCATGTAGGGTAGCTGTGAATACCATGTAGCTTGTTGTGAATATCATGTAGGGTAGCTGTGAAAACCATGTAGCTTGTTGTGAATACCATGTAGGGTAGCTGTGAAAACCATGTAGCTTGTTGTGAATACCATGTAGGGTAGCTGTGAAAACCATGTAGCTTGTTGTGAATACCATGTAGGGTAGCTGTGAATACCATGTAGGGTAGCTGTGAAAACCATGTAGCTTGTTGTGAATACCATGTAGCTTGTTGTGAATACCACGTAGGGTAGCTGTGAAAACCATGTAGCTTGTTGTGAATATCACGTAGGGTAGCTGTGAATACCATGTAGCGTGTTGTGAATACCATGTAGGGTAGATAGCTCAGTAAATGCGTTTAGCCCCTGATCAGTGCATGAGAGAAGACCAGTGAAGAAAGCCAACTAGCACGAATTATTCAGGCAGGTTGTTTGTGCTGTTTCGAAGTCGAACTGGTGTCTCTGCCTCAACGGCGACATGATGAAATTACAGACCGGCTATGAGCGGTTTCCGAGGCGCTGTGCGTGTAACTAAAGCTCGTTAGCACATCATGTTAACTAGCTAGCACATCATGTTAACTAGCTAGCACGTCATGTTAACTAGCTAGCACGTCATGTTAACTAGCTAGCACGTCATGTTAACTAGCTAGCACGTCATGTTAACTAGCTAGCACGTCATGTTAACTAGCTAGCATGTCATGTTAACTAGCTAGCACATCGTGTTAACTAGCTAGCACGTCATGTTAACTAGCTAGCACGTCAGCTTACTGCCGAGTTAAATCAAATACATCGAAAAATCTCATTCTTTGCAGGTCAGGGGTATAGCCTTTCCCCTGAATTTTAGGTTTTATTTTTGGTTAACCAAAACAGAGCACCTCGGGGAAAGAGTCAAATTCCAGGATTTAGAAAGGAGAAGAGACATTTGGTCCGGTTATCACTAGTTACCACAGCCACAAAATCCAGTCCTGCCTATTTCTACAATGTATCTACTTTAAATTGTAAGCCTAACGTTAACCTCAGTGCTAACCGTATACCTAACCTTAAATTAAGACCAAAAAGCAACAATGTATGCATTTTTACGATAGACCATTTTGTTTAACTTTGTGGCTGTGGTAACTAGTGACGACACTGACGTCGGGGTTGCCAGATATGAGAGGAAACAGGACAGTCGCTTTGGTTCAAAACTGAAGGTGTCCTACTAAAGCATGTCTCCAAAATGCCGAAGGACAACACAAAATCATTTCTTTATGAGTTTGTAGCGTGTACAACACTAAATATCTGGCTACCCGGCGGACTGTCCATCCATCCGAATAGAATCATTTCCGGTATAAAGGATTTGTCTTTGTTTTATTAAAGTAATCCATCATGTCGGGGGGGGGGAGTACCTATACAAATCACGTATTAGCTCAATAATAAACGTTGTGTTTGCATGGTTCTGTGTTAATTGTACTAATAACCAGAATGTGTTTTATAGAGATGGGAAGGTTTATTTCGTCCGTAACAGAGGGGGAAGAATATTATCGACGCACACTGTCTACAGCTAGCTATCCGGAGACGAGCTAGCTAACACACTAGCTAACAAAAACTCTGCTTTTCTACTTTTAACGGAATGGGGGAAAAACCGTTGAAGATGTAAGTTTACACTTATGATAATTCATAGTTATTTATTAGCTTCCCCCTAACTTGGTAGTAAAGGTCAAAGTTATAACCTAATAAAAACTAGCTAGCAGTGAAAGTAAAACACAACAAGCCGTGTAGGTAACTAGATGGCTACGGTTGTCAAGTTGTCCAGTTTCTTCATGAGAAAGTACACTTGCTGTTTTCAATAAACTCTGCACATAACTAGCTAGCTACAATTTCAATACTGTTTTAATCTATTCTAGCCTCGCATGTGGTGACGTGGAAGGAAGCATTAATGCTGTGTTTAACCGCGTCCGAACCGTCCAGAAGAAGAGCGGCCAGTTTGATGTAAGTCCTAACCACACAATCACACTCTCTCACACACATCCCATCAGTATCTCATCTCCTATTCTCTCTGCAGCTGTTGCTCTGTGTAGGAAACTTCTTCGGTTCCTCTCCAGAAGCTCAGGCTGAATGGCAGGAGTACAAATCTGGAGCAAAGAAAGGTAACCTATTGTGGGTCTGGAGTTAGGAACGGCATTGTGGGTCTGGAGTTAGGAACGGCATTGTGGGGTTAGGAACGGCATTGTGGGTCTGGAGTTAGGAACGGCATTGTGGGTCAGGAGTTAGGAACGGCATTGTGGGTCCGGAGTTAGGAACGGCATTGTGGGGTCAGGAGTTAGGAACGGCATTGTGGGTCTGGAGTTAGGAACGGCATTGTGGGTCTGGAGTTAGGAACGGCATTGTGGGGTCAGGAGTTAGGAACGGCATTGTGGGTCTGGAGTTAGGAACGGCATTGTGGGTCTGGAGTTAGGAACGGCATTGTGGGTCAGGAGTTAGGAACGGCATTGTGGGTCTGGAGTTAGGAACGGCATTGTGGGTCAGGAGTTAGGAACGGCATTGTGGGTCTGGAGTTAGGAACGGCATTGTGGGTCTGGAGTTAGGAACGGCATTGTGGGTCTGGAGTTAGGAACGGCATTGTGGGTCCGGAGTTAGGAACGGCATTGTGGATCTGGAGTTAGGAACGGCATTGTGGGTCTGGAGTTAGGAACGGCATTGTGGGTCTGGAGTTAGGAACGGCATTGTGGGTCTGGAGTTAGGAACGGCATTGTGGGTCAGGAGTTAGGAACGGCATTGTGGGTCTGGAGTTAGGAACGGCATTGTGGGTCTGGAGTTAGGAACGGCATTGTGGGTCTGGAGTTAGGAACGGCATTGTGGGTCTGGAGTTAGGAACGGCATTGTGGGTCCGGAGTTAGGAACGGCATTGTGGGTCAGGAGTTAGGAACGGCATTGTGGGTCCGGAGTTAGGAACGGCATTGTGGGTCAGGAGTTAGGAACGGCATTGTGGGTCAGGAGTTAGGAACGGCATTGTGGGTCTGGAGTTAGGAACGTCATTGTGGGTCTGGAGTTAGGAACGTCATTGTGGGTCTGGAGTTAGGAACGGCATTGTGGGTCTGGAGTTAGGAACGGCATTGTGGGTCTGGAGTTAGGAACGGCATTGTCTTGACTTTGTTGTTGCAGCTCCCATCCACACCTACATCCTGGGAGCAGCCAGCCAGGAGACCACCCGCTTCTTCCCCAGTGCTGACGGCTGTGAGCTGGCTGACAACATCACCTACCTGGGTAAGAATAGACTCTGACCCCTGACCCCTGAGTAGACTGACATCACCTACCTGGGTAAGAATAGACTCTGACCCCTGACCCCTGAGTAGACTGACATCACCTACCTGGTTAAGAGTAGACTCTGACCCTGAGTAGACTGACATCACCTACCTGGTTAAGAGTAGACTCTGACCCCTGACCCTGAGTAGACTGACATCACCTACCTGGTTAAGAGTAGACTCTGACCCTGAGTAGACTGACATCACCTACCTGGGTAAGAGTAGCCTCTGACCCCTGACCCTGAGTAGACTGACATCACCTACCTGAGTAATACCGCTCTGTATTTCCACTGCTGTTTCACAGGCTTGACCGTAACATATCTCTCTCTCTGTGTGTCAGGTCGTCGAGGTGTTTTCTCCGGGGCGTCAGGCCTGCAGATAGCGTATGTGAGTGGTCGTGAGGGGCGGCAGGACCCGACTCCAGCTCACTGCTTCTCTCCTAAAGACCTCAGTCAGCTGGTGGAGCCACTGATTAGCAACAACCAGTTCAGAGGAGTGGACATCCTGCTGACATCACAGTGGCCCCGCGGAGTCTGGCAGTACGCCAACAGCCCCGTAAGACACTCAAACTGTCCTCTGTCTGTCCCAACTGTCCTCTTGTCTAACCCAACTGTCCTCTGTCTGTCCCAACTGTCCTCTTGTCTAACCCAACTGTCCTTTTGTCTAACCGACCCAACTGTCCTTTTGTCTAACCGACCCAACTGTCCTTTTGTCTAACCGACACAACTGTCCTTTTGTCTAACCGACCCAACTGTCCTTTTGTCTAACCGACCCAACTGTCCTTTTGTCTAACCGACCCAACTGTCCTCTTGTCTGTCCCAACTGTCCTCTTGTCTGTCCCAACTGTCCTCTTGTCTGACCCAACTGTCCTCTTGTCTGACCCAACTGTCCTCTTGTCTAACCGACCCAACTGTCCTCTTGTCTAACCGACCCAACGAACGGCATTGTGGGTCTGGAGTTAGGGCTGGGCGATATGGCCAAATTCTCATATCCCGATATAGAACATATTTTCTGTAAATTCAATGAATCAATAGTTGGTATAAATGACCCCATGTAAAGGCCTATTCTCATTACATTTGGAATTAAACTCAACAAATAAAAGGTCATTTTTGGTTATTTCTCCTTTTCTTTAGAACCTTTGTGCAAATGTTCAATGAAGCGCGTAACAAAATATAAAATATTAAGGTATAAAATCTAAAAAGGTAAATAGAAAAAAGCTTCAGCTATAGTTTCAAACAAAATAAATATGTTTTGTTTCAGGAAGTGAACACTAAGTTCTGTGGAACGACCTCCATCTCCCACCTGGCCTTCAAGCTGAAGCCTCGATACCACTTCGCTGCTGTAGAGGGAGTTCACTATGAGAGACGACCTTACAGGTACACACACACACACTCACACACTATCACACACACACACACACACACTATCACACACACACACACTATCACACACACACACACACACACACACACACACACACACACACACTCTATCACACACACACACACACACTCTATCACACACACACACACACACACTACCTTACAGGTGTACACACACACACACACACACACACACTACCTTACAGGTACACACACACACACACACACACACACTACCTTACAGGTACACACACACACACACACTATCACACACACACACACACACACACTATCTCACAGACACACACACACACACCAACACACACTACCTTACAGGTACACACACACTATCACACACACACTATCACACACACTACCTTACAGGTACACACACTATCACACACACACTATCACACACACACACACACACACACACTATCACACACACTACCTTACAGGTACACACACACACACACAACCTTACAGGTACACACACACACAGGTACACACACACACACACACACACACTATCACACACACTATCACACACACACACACACTATCTCACACACACACTATCTCACACACACACACACACACTATCACACACACACTATCACACACTATCACACACACACACACACACACACACACACACACACACACACACACACACACAACCTTACAGGTACACACACACACACACACACACACACAACCTTACAGGTACACACACACACACACACACACACACAACCTTACAGGTACACACACACACACACCAACACACACTACCTTACAGGTACACACACACACTATCACACACACACACACTATCGCACACACACACACACTATCACACACACACTACCTTACAGGTACACACACACACTATCACACACACACTATCACACACACACTACCTTACAGGTACACACACACACTATCACACACACACTATCACACACACTACCTTACAGGTACACACACAGACACACACAACCTTACAGGTACACACACACACACACACACACTGTCACACACACACACACACTATCACACACACACACACTATCACACACTATCACACTCACACACACACTATCACACACACAACCTTACAGGTGTGTACACACACACACACGCACACACACTATCACACACACTACCTTACAGGTACACACACTATCACACTCACACACACTATCACACACTATCACACACACACACACACACACACTATCACACACTATCACACTCACACACACAACCTTACAGGTGTGTACACACACACACTATCACACACTATCACACACACACACACACACACACTATCACACACACACACACTATCACACACAACCTTACAGGTACACACACACACACACTATCACACACACACACTATCACACACAACCTTACAGGTACACACATTATCACTCACACACACACACACACACACACACACACACACACACACACACACACACAACCTTACAGGGTAATACACACTGTATATAAACTACCATAATACCACTTTGCTGCGGTAGAGGGAGTTAACGTGTGTGTGTGTGTGTGTGTGTGTGTGTGTAGGAATCATGTTGTTCTTCAGGAGAACACTCAGCACGTCAGCAGATTTATCGCCCTGGCAACCGTCAACAACCCGGAGAAGAGAAAGGTGATGTTACTGACCACTCCCCTCTCTACTGGCCACTCCCCTCGGATGTTACTGACCACTCCCCTCTCTACTGACCACTCCCCTCTCTACTGGCCACTCCCCTCGGATGTTACTGCCCACTCCCCTCTCTACTGGCCACTCCCCTCGGATGTTACTGACCACTCCCCTCTCTACTGGCCACTCCCCTCTCTACTGGCCACTCCCCTCGGATGTTACTGACCACTCCCCTCTCTGTGTTGGAGGATGTTATTGGCCACTGGCAGCTTCATTAAATAGTACCCGCAAAACACCAGAGTTCCTCTGTCCAGTGTCTGTGTTCTTTTGCCCATCTTAATCTTTTCTTTTTATTGGCCAGTCTGAGAAATGGCTTTTTCTTTGCAACTCTGCCTAGAAGGCCAACATCCCGGAGTCGCCTCTTCACTGTTGACGTTGAGACTGGTGTTTTTCCGGTACTATTTAATGAAGCTGCCAGTTGAGGACTTGAGACGTCTGTTTCTCAAACTAGATGCTCTAATGTACTTGTTCTCTTGCTCAGTTGTGCACCGGGGCCTCCCACTCTTTCTATTCTGGTTAGAGCCAGTTTGTGCTGTTCTGTGAAGGGAGTAGTACACAGCGTTGTACGAGATTTTCAGTTTCTTGGCAATTCCTCGCATGGAATAGCCTTCATTTCTCAGAACAAGAATAGACTGACGAGTTTCAGAAGAAAGTTCTTTGTTTCTGGCCATTTTGAGCCTGTAATCGAACCCACAAATACTGATGCTCCAGATACTCAACTAGTCTAAAGAAGGCCAGTTTTATTGCTTCTTTAATCAGGACAACAGTTTCCAGCTGTGCTAACATAATTGCAAAAGGGTTTTCTAATGATCAATTAGCCTTTTAAAATGATAAACTTGGATTAGCTAACACAACGTGCCATTGGAACACAGGAGTGATGGTTGCTGATAATGGGCCTCTGTAGATATTCCATTAAAAATCAGCTGTTTCCAGCTACAATAGTCATTTACAACATTAACAGTGTTTACACTGTATTTCTGATCAATTTGATGTTATTTTAATGGACAAAAATGTTGCTTTTCTTTCAAAAACAAGGACATTTCTAAGTGACCCCAATCTTTTGAAAGGTAGTGTACATCAGAACCTCTAGTACCAGGATGTATTGTAACTGTGTCTTTCTCTCTCTAGTACCAGGATGTATTGTAACTGTGTCTCTCTCTCTCTAGTACCAGGATATATTGTAACTGTGTCTCTCTCTCTCTAGTACCAGGATGTATTGTAACTGTGTCTCTCTCTCTCTAGTACCAGGATGTATTGTAACTGTGTCTCTCTCTCTCTAGTACCAGGATGTATTGTAACTGTGTCTCTCTCTCTCTCTAGTACCAGGATGTATTGTAACTGTGTCTCTCTCTCTAGTACCAGGATGTATTGTATCTGTGTCTCTCTCTCTAGTACCAGGATGTATTGTAACTGTGTCTCTCTCTCTCTAGTACCAGGATGTATTGTAACTGTCTCTCTCTCTCTAGTACCAGGATGTATTGTAACTGTGTCTCTCTCTCTCTAGTACCAGGATGTATTGTAACGGTGTCTCTCTCTCTCTCTCTCTAGTACCAGGATGTATTGTAACTGTGTCTCTCTCTCTCTCTCTCTAGTACCAGGATGTATTGTATCTGTATCTCTCTCTAGTACCAGGATGTATTGTATCTGTATCTCTCTCTAGTACCAGGATGTATTGTAACTGTGTCTCTCTCTAGTACTAGGATGTATTGTATCTGTATCTCTCTCTAGTACCAGGATGTATTGTAACTGTGTCTCTCTCTAGTACCAGGATGTATTGTAACTGTGTCTCTCTCTAATACCAGGATGTATTGTATCTGTATCTCTCTCTAGTACCAGGATGTATTGTATCTGTATCTCTCTCTAGTACCAGGATGTATTGTAACTGTGTCTCTCTCTAGTACCAGGATGTATTGTATCTGTATCTCTCTCTAGTACCAGGATGTATTGTAACTGTGTCTCTCTCTCTAGTACCAGGATGAATTGTAACTGTGTCTCTCTCTCTCTAGTACCAGGATGAATTGTAACTGTGTCTCTCTCTCTCTAGTACCAGGATGTATTGTAACTGTCTCTCTCTAGTAGCAGGATGTATTGTAACTGTGTCTCTCTCTCTCTCTCTCTCTAGTACCAGGATGTATTGTAACTGTGTCTCTCTCTCTCTCTCTAGTACCAGGATGTATTGTAACTGTGTCTCTCTCTCTCTAGTACCAGGATGTATTGTAACTGTGTCTCTCTCTCTCTAGTACCAGGATGTATTGTAACTGTGTCTCTCTCTCTCTAGTACCAGGATGTATTGTAACTGTGTCTCGCTCTCTCTCTAGTACCAGGATGTATTGTAACTGTGTCTCTCTCTCTCTAGTACCAGGATGTATTGTAACTGTGTCTCGCTCTCTCTCTAGTACCAGGATGTATTGTAACTGTGTCTCTCTCTCTCTCTCTAGTACCAGGATGTATTGTAACTGTGTCTCTCTCTCTCTAGTACCAGGATGTATTGTAACTGTGTCTCGCTCTCTCTCTAGTACCAGGATGTATTGTAACTGTGTCTCTCTCTCTCTCTCTAGTACCTGTATGCCTTCAACATTATCCCGATGAAAAGCATGGAGGCATCAGAACTGGTCAAACAGCCTCAGGATGTCACTGAGAACCCTTACAGGAAGATGGTTGGAGAGAATACTCTATCAGACCCTACTGTCCAGGTACAGTCACACACACTGTTAGGATCTGAATACCCTTACAGGAAGATAGTTGGAGAGAATATTCTATCAGACCCTACTGTCCAGGTCCACTCACACACACTGTTAGGATCTGAATACCCTTACAGGAGGTCTATCTGACCCTACTGTCCAGGTACGCTCACACACACTGTTAGGATCTGAAAACCTCTCAGGGTTTGGAGAAATGCTCCATGCTAAATAAAGGCCAACAACTAAGATACATGTGTATGTGGACACCCCTTCAAATGATTGGATTCTCCTATTTCGGCCACATTTGTTGCTGACGTGTATAAAATTGAGCACACAGCCATGCAATCTCCATAGACTAATATCGGCGGTAGAACGGCCTTACTGAAGAGCTCAGTGACTTTCAACGTGGAACCGTCACAGGATCCCACCTTTCCAACAAGTCAGAATGTCAACTCTCTCCGCTGTTAGAGCTGCCCCGGTCGACTGTAAGTGCTGTTATTGTGAAGTCTAGGAGCAGTAATGGCTCAGCCGTGAAGTGGTAGTCCACACTAGCTCACAGAACGGGACCGCCGAGGGAAACGGGACCGCCGAGGGGAACGGGGACCGCCGAGGGAACGGGGCCGCCGAGGGAACGGGACCGCCGGGGGAACGGGGACCGCCGAGGGAACGGGGCCGCCGGGGGAACGGGGACCGCCGGGGGAACGGGGACCGCCGGGGGAACGGGGACCGCCGGGGGAACGGGGACCGCCGGGGGAACGGAACGGGGACCGCCGAGGGAACGGGACCGCCGGGGGGAACGGGACCGCCGGGGGAACGGGGACCGCCGGGGGAACGGGACCGCCGGGGGAACGGGACCGCCGGGGGAACGGGGACCGCCGGGGGAACGGGACCGCCGGGGGAACGGGGACCGCCGAGGGAACAGGCCGGGGGAACGGGGACGGCCGAGGGAACGGAACGGGGACCGCCGGGGGAACGGGGACGGCCGAGGGAACGGGACCGCCGGGGGAACGGGGACCGCCGGGGGAACGGGGACCGCCGAGGGAACGGGACCGCCGGGGAACGGGACCGCCGGGGGAACGGGCCGGGGGAACGGGGACGGCCGAGGGAACGGAACGGGGACCGCCGGGGGAACGGGGACCGCCGGGGGAACGGGGACGGCCGGGGGAACGGAACGGGGACGGCCGAGGGAACGGAACGGGGACCGCCGAGGGAACGGAACGGGGACCGCCGAGGGAACGGAACGGGGACCGCCGAGGGAACGGAACGGGGACCGCCGAGGGAACGGAACGGGACCGCCGGGGGAACGGAACGGGACCGCCGGGGGAACGGGGACGGCCGAGGGAACGGAACGGGGACGGCCGAGGGAACGGAACGGGGACGGACGAGGGAACGGAACGGGGACGGCCGAGGGAACGGAACGGGACCACCAAGTGCTGAAACACGTAGCGCGTAAAAACCGTCTGTCCTCGTTTGCAACACTCACTGAGTTCCAAACTGCCTCTGGAAGCAACGTCGGCACAGGAACTGTTTGTTGGGAGCTTCATGAAATGGGTTTCCATGTTTGCTAATTTATAATGCAAAATAAACAGAAATATCACCTTTACATAAGTATTCAGACCTTTTACTCAGTACTTTGTTGAAGTATCTTTGGCAGCGGTTACAGCCTTGAGTCTTCTTGGGTATGACACTACAAGCTTGGCACACCTGTATTTGGGGAGTTTCTCCCATTCTTCTCTGCAGATCCACTCAAGCTCTGTCAGGTTGGATGGGGAGCGTTGCTGCACAGCTATTTTCAGGTCTCTCCAGAGATGTTCAAGTCCAGGCTCTGGCTGGGCCACTCAAGGACATCCAGAGACTTGTCACGAAGCCACTCCTGCGTTGTCTTGGCTGTGTGCTTAGGGTCGTTGTCCTGTTGGAATGTGAACCTTCACCCCAGTCTGAGGTCCTGAGCGTTCTAGAGCAGGTTTTCATCAAGGATCTCGCTGTACTTTGCTCCGTTCATCTTTGCCTCTATCCTGACTAGTCTCTTAGTCCCTGCTGCTGAAAACATCCCCACAGCATGATGCTGCCACCACCATGCTTCACCGTAGGGATGGTGCCAGGTTTCCTCCAGACGTGATGCTTGGTGTTCAAGCCAAATAGTTGAATCTTGGTTTCATCAAACCACAGGTCTGAGAGTCTTTAGGTGCCTTTTGGCAAACTCCAAGCGGGCTGTCATGTGCCTTTTTACTGAGGAGTGGCTTCCGTCTGGCCACTCTACCATAAAGGCCTGATTGGTGGAGGGCTGCAGAGACTGTTGTCCTTCCGGAAGGTTCTCCCATCTCCACAGAGTGACCATCGGGTTCTTGGTCACCTCCCTGACCAAGGCCCTTCTCCCCAGATTGCTCAGTTTGGCCGGGCGGCCAGCTCTAGGAAGAGTCTTGGTGGTTCCAAACTTCTTCCATTTAAGAATGATGGAGGCCACTGTGTTCTTGGGGACCTTCAACGCTGCAGAAATGTTTTGGTCCCCTTCCCCAGATCTGTGCCTCGACACAATCCTGTCTCGTAGCTCTACGGACAGTTCCTTTGACCTCATGGCTACTCCATATTAATGGTCATGATTTTGCAATGAGATTTTGGACGAGCAGGTGTCCACATACTTTTGGTCATGTAGTGTAGAAGGCGAACAACTATAAAATATTGAAATGTTGGACGGACGGACGGACGGACGGACATGGGAAGACCAACCCGTGCTGCCGACCTCAAGGAGGAACATCTCATTCCCCTCCAGAGGAAATGGCAAATCTAAATAGTCCTCCTGTTTGGTCCTTCCGTTCCCAGTGCCAAAGCATCAAGCCAGACCGTGGGGCTGAATAGACATTTAAAACAAGACATAAGGACACTAATGATCTAAAGGCCAAATTCCAATAAGGAATAATCATCAGAAAATAGCCTTCTTAAAAACACACACCGCTTCGACAATGCAGACGATAAATATACACTGAGTGGACAAAACATTAAGAACCCCTTCCTCATATGGAGTTGCTCCCCCCCCTTCAGCCCTCAGAACAGCCTCATTTCGTCGGGACATGGACTCTACAAGGTGTCGAAAGCGTTCCACAGGGATGCTGGTCCATGTTGACTCCAATGCTTCCAATAGTTGGCACGTTGGCTGGATGTCCTTTGGGTGGTGGACGATTGTTAATTCCAACGGGAAACTGTTGAGTGTGTAAAAACCAGCAGCTTTGCAGTTCTGGACACAAACTGGTGCATCTGGCACCTACTACCATATGCCGTTCAAAGGCACTTAAATACACGGCTCAAAAAAAAAGGGAACACTTAAACAACACAATGTAACTCCAAGTCAATCACACTTCTGTGAAATCAAACTGTCCACTTAGGAAGCAACACTGATTGACAATAAATTTCACATGCTGTTGTGCAAATGGAATAGACAACAGGTGGAAATTATAGGCAATTAGCAAGACACCCCCAATAAAGGAGTGGTTCTGCAGGTGGTGACCACAGACCACTTCTCAGTTCCTATGCTTCCTGGCTGATGTTTTGGTCACTTTTGAATGCTGGCGGTGCTTTCACTCTAGTGGTAGCATGAGACGGAGTCTACAACCCACACAAGTGGCTCAGGTAGTGCAGCTCATCCAGGATGGCACATCAATGCGAGCTGTGGCAAGAAGGTTTGCTGTGTCTGTCAGCGTAGTGTCCAGAGCATGGAGGCGCTACCAGGAGACAGGCCAGTACATCAGGAGACGTGGAGGAGGCCGTAGGAGGGCAACAACCCAGCAGCAGGACCGCTACCTCCGCCTTTGTGCAAGAAGGAGCAGGAGGAGCACTGCCAGAGCCCTGCAAAATGACCTCCATCAGGCCACAAATGTGCATGTGTCTGCTCAAACGGTCAGAAACAGACTCCATGAGGGTGGTATGAGGGCCCGACGTCCACAGGTGGGGGTTGTGCTTACAGCCCAACACCGTGCAGGACGTTTGGCATTTGCCAGAGAACACCAAGATTGGCAAATTCGCCACTGGTGCTCTGTGCTCTTCACAGATGAAGCAGGTTCACACTGAGCACGTGACAGATGTGACAGAGTCTGGAGACGTCGTGGAGAACGTTCTGCTGCCTGCAACATCCTCCAGCATGACCGGTTTGGCGGTGGGTCAGTCATGGTGTGGGGTGGCATTTCTTTGGGGGGCCGCACAGCCCTCCATGTGCTCGCCAGAGGTAGCCTGACTGCCATTAGGTACCGAGATGAGATCCTCAGACCCCTTGTGAGTCCATATGCTGGTGCGGTTGGCCCTGGGTTCCTCCTAATGCAAGACAATGCTAGACCTCATGGGGCTGGAGTGTGTCAGCAGTTCCTGCAAGAGGAAGGCATTGATGCTATGGACTGGCCCGCCCGTTCCCCAGACCTGAATCCAATTGAGCACATCTGGGACATCATGTCTCGCTCCATCCACCAACGCCACGTTGCACCACAGACTGTCCAGGAGTTGGCGGATGCTTTAGTCCAGGTCTGGGAGGAGGTCCCTCAGGAGACCATCCGCCACCTCATCAGGAGCATGCCCAGGCATTGTAGGGAGGTCATACAGGCACGTGGGGGCCACACACACTACTGAGCCTCATTTTGACTTGTTTTAAGGACATTACATCAAAGTTGGATCAGCCTGTAGTGTGGTTTTCCACTTTAATTTTGAGTGTGACTCCAAATCCAGACCTCCATGGGTTGATAAATTGGATTTCCATTGATTATTTTTGTGTGATTTTGTTGTCAGCACATTCAACTATGTAAAGAAAAAAGTATTTAATAAGATTATTTCTTTCATTCAGATCTAGGATGTGTTGTTTAAGTGTTCCCTTTATGTTTTTGAGCAGTGTATTTTGTCTTGCCCGTTCACCCTCTGAATGGCACACATACACAATCCATGTCTCATTAGTCTCAAGGCTTAAAAATCATTCTTCAACCCGTCTCCTCTCCTTCATCTACACTGATTAAAGTGGATTTAACAAGTGACATTAATAAGGGATCATATCTTTCACCTGGATTCACCTGTTCAGTCTGTCATGGAAAGTGTTGTGAATGTTTTGTATACTGTGTCTCTCAGGAGCCGGCATCTCAGTTCTTCTTTGACCTGGGGAAGAAGCAGCGTGGGGGGGGGCGTGGCCAGGGGGGCCGTGGGAGGAAGAGGCCCTCAGATGGAGACGGGCAGAATCAAGGACAGCCGTGGGATCCAGACAGGCAGAGTCAGAGACCGCCCTTTGATCTAGACAGGCCTAAACAACCTCGCAGGCCCCGTGAGTCTCCCTCGCTCTCACAGACACACCCTCACCCTCACACACACCCTCCCACACCCTCCCACTCTCTCCCACACCCTCCCACTCTCTCCCACACCCTTACACACCATCCCCCACCCTCACCATCCCACACCCTCACCATCCCCCACCCTCACCATCCCCCACCCACACCCTCACCATCCCTCACCCTCTCCGTCTCCCATCCTCTCATGTATGTCTCTCTCTCTGTGTGTGTCTGGTTCAGCCCAGCCCAGCGGTCCCTGTTGGTTCTGTCTGGCCAGCCCTCAGGTAGAGAAACACCTGGTCATCAGCATTGGTACCCATGTGAGTTTCCACACAATCTGAGTATTACAACTGATAGTAGAAAGAGGTTGTTGTGTTTTAAAGGGCTCTAAAGCCCCCAGTTAACCATTTAGTGTTGATGTATTTTCCCTCAGTGTTACCTGGCTCTGGCTAAGGGCAGTCTGACCCCTCGGCATGTGTTGGTACTACCCATCGGCCACTACCAGTCAGTAGTGGAACTGAGCTCGGAGGTGGTTAAAGAACTGGACCGGTACAAGATGGCTGTCAGGACCTTCTATAAGAGCAAAGGACAGCGCTGTGTTCTGTTTGAGAGGAACTACCACAGCCAACACCTACAGATACAGGTAGACCAGAATACACTCCTCTCTCAGGGCCAGCCTGCCCATTACGGTTCTGCACTTCCTGCTGAGGAAACATCATTGCAAGTGGGCTCAAGATCACACCTGAGAAAGATGGGCAGCTAATAGGCTATTCAGAGCTTAATTAGTCCATTAGACTGGACTGAAGCCTTTATCAGGAATAAGGCTTAATTAGTCCATTAGACTGGACTGAAGCCTTTATCAGGAATAAGACTTAGTCCAGATGACTGGACTGAAGCCTTTATCAGGAATAAGGCTTAATTAGTCCATTAGACTGGACTGAAGCCTTTATCAGGAATAAGACTTAGTCCAGATGACTGGACTGAAGCCTTTATCAGGAATAAGACTTAATTAGTCCATTAGACTGGACTGAAGCCTTTATCAGGAATAAGACTTAATTAGTCCATTAGACTGGACTGAAGCCTTTATCAGGAATAAGGCTTAATTAGTCCAGATGACTGGACTGAAGCCTTTATCAGGAATAAGGCTTAATTAGTCCATTAGACTGGACTGAAGCCTTTATCAGGAATAAGACTTAATTAGTCTATTAGACTGGACTGAAGCCTTTATCAGGAATAAGACTTAATTAGTCTATTAGACTGGACTGAAGCCTTTATCAGGAATAAGACTTAATTAGTCTATTAGACTGGACTGAAGCCTTTATCAGGAATAAGGCTTAGTCCAGGTGACTGGACTGAAGCCTATATCAGGAATAAGACTTAGTCCAGGTGACTGGACTGAAGATTTTATCAGGAATAAGACTTAGTCCAGATGACTGGACTGAAGCCTTTATCAGGACTGGGCTAATAAGCCAACGGAACTGCCTGTTTTACCAACGCTACCACATGGATGTCTAGAAGATGTGCGCTGTTGGCTGACACTAGACTATTAGTTTAGTAGGAACAGAGAGGTAGAACAACCAGGACCAGACCAGCACCCCTGTAACCGTCTGTCCCTCACGTGGGAGGAGGTAGAACGGCCCTGTAACCGTCTGTCCCTCCCCAGGGAGGTAGAACGGCCCTGTAACCGCCTGTCCCTCCCCAGGGAGGAGGTAGAACGGCCCTGTAACCGCCTGTCCCTCCCCAGGGAGGAGGTAGAACGGCCCTGTAACCGCCTGTCCCTCCCCAGGGAGGAGGTAGAACGGCCATGTAACAGTCTGTCCCTCCCCAGGGAGGAGGTAGAACGGCCCTGTAACCGCCTGTCCCTCCCCAGGGAGGAGGTAGAACGGCCCTGTAACCGCCTGTCCCTCCCCAGGGAGGAGGTAGAACGGCCCTGTAACAGTCTGTCCCTCCCCAGGGAGGAGGTAGAACGGCCCTGTAACCGTCTGTCCCTCCCCAGCCCTGTAACCGTCTGTCCCTCCCCAGCCCTGTAACCGCCTGTCCCTCCCCAGGGAGGAGGTAGAACGGCCCTGTAACCGCCTGTCCCTCCCCAGGGAGGAGGTAGAACGCCCCTGTAACCGTCTGTCCCTCCCCAGCCCTGTAACCGTCTGTCCCTCCCCAGCCCTGTAACCGCCTGTCCCTCCCCAGGGAGGAGGTAGAACGGCCCTGTAACCGCCTGTCCCTCCCCAGGGAGGAGGTAGAACGCCCCTGTAACCGTCTGTCCCTCCCCAGGGAGGAGGTAGAACAGCCCTGTAACCGTCTGTCCCTCCCCAGGGAGGAGGTAGAACAGCCCTGTAACAGTCTGTCCCTCCGCAGGGAGGAGGTAGAACAGCCCTGTAACAGTCTGTCCCTCCCCAGGGAGGAGGTAGAACGGCCCTGTAACCGCCTGTCCCTCCCCAGGGAGGAGGTAGAACGGCCCTGTAACAGTCTGTCCCTCCCCAGCCCTGTAACAGTCTGTCCCTCCCCAGGTAGTACCAGTGCCGGAGGATAAATGTACCACTGAAGATATTAAAGAAGCCTTCATGCTGCAGGCGCAGGAACAGAACATGGAGCTGATGGAGATACCACAGCATACAGACCTGAAACAGGTGTACACACACACACACACACACACACACCTCAAACAGGTACACACACACACACACACACACACACACACACACACACACACACACACCTCAAACAGGTGTACACACACACACACACACACACCTCAAACAGGTGTACACACACACACACACACACACCTCAAACAGGTGTACACACACACACACACCTCAAACAGGTACACACACACACACACACACACACACCTCAAACAGGTGTACACACACACACACACACACACCTCAAACAGGTACACACACACACACACACACACCTCAAACAGGTGTACACACACACACTTCAAACAGGTACACACACACACACACACACACACACACACACAGAGACCTCAAACAGGACACACCCATCTGCGTCCGTTTGGTACCGATGAAATACACCCACTTTGAATTGTTTATTAGCTAATAATTAGGGCTGTCGAATTATATTAAAAAAATATCTCCACTTAATTTCATGGTTTTCAGTAGTTAACTACGATCAATACCTTTTTAAATTGTGACATTTTTACTCTAATTAAAGATGTTTCAATATCAAATCAAACTGTATTTGTCACAGAGTAGACCTTACCGTGAAATGCTGACTGACCAGCCCTTAACCAACAGGACTAGACCTTACCGTGAAATGCTGACTGACCAGCCCTTAACCAACAGGAGTAGACCTTACCGTGAAATGCTGACTGACAAGCCCTTAACCAACAGGAGTAGACCTTACCGTGAAATGCAGACTGACAAGCCCTTAACCAACAGGAGTAGACCTTACCGTGAAATGCAGACTGACAAGCCCTTAACCAACAGGAGTAGACCTTACCGTGAAATGCAGACTGACCAGCCCTTAACCAACAGGAGTAGACCTTACCGTGAAATGCAGACTGACCAGCCCTTAACCAACAGGAGTAGACCTTACCGTGAAATGCAGACTGACCAGCCCTTAACCAACAGGAGTAGACCTTACCGTGAAATGCTGACTGACGAGCCCTTAACAAACAGCGCAGTTCAAGAATAGTTAAGAAAATGTTTTAAATGCAACACAATAATATAACAATTACGAGGCTATATACAGGGGGGGGTACCGTTACAGAGTCAATGTGGAGGCTATATACAGGGGGTACCGGTACAGAGTCAATGTGGAGGCTATATACAGGGGGGTACCGGTACAGAGTCAATGTGGAGGCTATATACAGGGGGTACCGGTACAGAGTCAATGTGGAGGCTATATACAGGGGGTACCGGTACAGAGTCAATGTGGAGGCTATATACAGGGGGTACCGGTACAGAGTCAATGTGGAGGCTATATACAGGGGGTACCGGTACAGAGTCAATGTGGAGGCTATATACAGGGGGTACCGGTACAGAGTCAATGTGGAGGCTATATTTAGGGGGTACCGGTACCGAGTCAATATGGAGGCTATATACAGGGGGTACCGGTACAGAGTCAATGTGGAGGCTATATACAGGGGGTACCGGTACAGAGTCAATGTGGAGGCTACAGTGGGGGAAAAAAGTATTTGATCCCCTGCTGATTTTGTATGTTTGTCCACTTACAAAGAAATTATCAGTCTATAATTTTAATAGTAGGTTTTTTTGAACAGTGAGAGACAGAATAACAACAAAAAAATCCAAAAAACGCATGTCAGAAATGTTATAAAATGATTTGCATTTTAATGAGGGAAATAAGTATTTGACCCCTCTGCAAAACATGACTTAGTACTTGGTGGCAAAACCCGTGTTGGCAATCACAGAGGTCAGACGTTTCTTGTAGTTGGCCACCAGGTTTGCACACATCTCAGGAGGGATTTTGTCCCACTCCTCTTTGCAGATCTTCTCCAAGTCATTAAGGTTTCGAGGCTGACGTTTGGCAACTCGAACCTTCAGCTCCCTCCACAGATTTTCTATGGGATTAAGGTCTGGAGACTGGCTAGGCCACTCCAGGACCCTAGGAACATCCCAGACTGGGGCAGATTTGATTAGCTCGGTGGAGACCCTAGGAACCTCCAGGCTGGGGCAGATTCGCCTAGCTCGGTGGAGACCCTAGGAACCTCCAGGCTGGGGCAGATTCGCCTAGCTTGGTGGAGACCCTAGGAACCTCCAGACTGGGGCAGATTCGCCTAGCTTGGTGGAGACCCTAGGAACCTCCAGACTGGGGCAGATTCGCCTAGCTCGGTGGAGACCCTAGGAACCTCCAGGCTGGGGCAGATTCGCCTAGCTTGGTGGAGACCCTAGGAACCTCCAGACTGGGGCAGATTTGCCTCGGTGGAGACCCTAGGAACCTCCAGACTGGGGCAGATTCGCCTAGCTCGGTGGAGACCCTAGGAACCTCCAGGCTGGGGCAGATTCGCCTAGCTCGGTGGAGACCCTAGGAACCTCCAGGCTGGGGCAGATTCGCCTAGCTCGGTGGAGACCCTAGGAACCTCCAGGCTGGGGCAGATTCGCCTAGCTCGGTGGAGACCCTAGGAACCTCCAGGCTGGGGCAGATTCGCCTAGCTCGGTGGAGACCCTAGGAACCTCCAGACTGGGGCAGATTCGCCTAGCTTGGTGGAGACCCTAGGAACATCCAGACTGGGGCAGATTCGCCTAGCTTGGTGGAGACCCTAGGAACCTCCAGGCTGTCTATACTTCAACAGCAAAGTTAGAGAAGATGGGAATTTATGAAATAGGGCCTTGTAAACAAAAAGGGAGTCTTTAGTGAAGTCCAGCCAACCGTTTGAATCAGTATGCAGCGAAACAAAATGGAGGGCACTATGGAAGCTGCAGTTTGATGAATAATATCACCATAATCAACAACAGATGAAAGGTTGACTGAATAATCTGCTTCTTACTCCTTAGAGAAAGACGTTCTGTTTCTGTAGAAAAAGACAACTTCAAATCTTATCTTCTTAACCAGATCATCTGTTTTTTAAACATCAAATCCATATCAGTCCAAAAGCCTCAGTATTTATATGTGGGAACACGTTCTGTTGGAGAACCATCTAATGACTGAACATGTAGTTCATCTGGAACATTCTAATGAGAGTTTAAAAACATGTATTTCATTTTTAGTTGATGATAACAATGCTAGGAGACGGTAATGCCAGGAGATGATAATGCCAGCAGATGATAATGCCAGGAGCTGGTAATGCCAGGAGCTGGTAATGCCAGGAACGGTAATGCCAGGAGACGGTAATGCCAGGAGATGATAATGCCAGGAGATGGTAATGCCAGGAGATGGTAATGCCAGGAGATGGTAATGCTAGGAGCTGGTAATGCCAGGAGCTGGTAATGCCAGGAGCTGGTAATGCCAGGAGACGATAATGCTAGATGATAATGCTAGGAACTGGTAATGCTAGGAGCTGGTAATGCTAGGAGCTGGTAATGCTAGGGGATGATAATGCTAGGAGCTGGTAATGCTAGGAGCTGGTAATGCTAGGAGCTGGTAATGCTAGGAGCTGGTAATGCTAGGAGACAATGCTAGGAGATGATAATGCTAGATGATAATGCTAGGAGATGGTAATGCTTGGAGATTATATGAGATGATGCTAGGAGACAATAAATCTAGATGATAATGCCAGGAAATGATAAATCTGGACGATAATGCTAGGATATGATCATGCTAGATGATAATGCTAGGATATGATCATGCTAGATGATAATGCTAGGAGATGATCCTGCTAGGAGATGGTAATGCTAGGAGATGGTAATGCTAGGAGATGGTAATGCCAGGAGATGGTAATGCTAGGAGATGGTAATGCCTGCTAGGAGATGGTAATGCTAGGAGATGATCCTGCTAGGAGATGGTAATGCTAGGAGATGGTAATGCTAGGAGATGGTAATGCTAGGAGATGGTAATGCCTACTAGGAGATGGTAATGCTAGGAGATGATCATGCTAGATGATAATGCTAGGAGATGATCATGCTAGGAGATGATCATGCTGAAACTGGTTGTCTGTAGCTCAGTTGGTAGAGTATGGTTATTGCAACACCAGGATAGTGGGTTGGATTCCCGGGACCACCCAGACGTTAAATGTAACAGGACTCTAACTTGCTTTTACATATTTTCTGATAATGCTCGGTTATAATAAATAATGATTTGTTTCTATCAGATTGCTCCTCCAGGGACACCGTACTTCTACGTGGAGCTGGACTCTGGAGAGAAACTCTTCTACCGCATTCAGAAAAACTTCCCTCTGCAGTTTGGCAGGTATATACGTACACACACACCATGTATGATATAACCTAGAAACTAGTGATGTGCATCTTTCAAGGATAAAGCGTTACCTGTCCAATAGAATACACAGCATGTTCTTTAAGCCAATCCAACATAATCCAGGTAGAATCAGGAATTCCCCAGGGCAGCTGTCTTGGCCCCTTACTTTTTCAATCTTTACTAATGAATTGCCACTGGCTCTGAGTAACGCCAGAGTGTCTATGTATGCGGACGACTCAACACTATACACGCTAACTATTACAGCCACTGAAATGACTGCAACACTTAACAAAGAGCTGCAGTTAGTTTCAGAATGGGTGGCAAGGAATAATTTAGCCCTAAATATTTCAAAACTAAAAGCATTGTATTTGGGACAAATCATTTACTAAACCCTAAACCTCAACTAAATCTTGTAATGAATAATGTGGCATTGATCGAGTTGAGGAGACTAAACTGCTTGGAGTAACACTAAGATTGTAAACTGTCATGGTCAAAACATAATGATATAACAGTAACTAATTTGGGGAGAAGTCTGTCCATAATAAAGCCTCTACCTTCTTAACAACACTATCAACAAGGCAGGTCCCTACAGGCCCTAGTTTCTACCTTCTTAACAACACTATCAACAAGGCAGGTCCTACAGGCCCTAGTTTCTACCTTCTTAACAGCACTATCAACAAGGCAGGTCCTACAGGCCCTAGTTTCTACCTTCTTAACAACACTATCAACAAGGCAGGTCCTACAGGCCCTAGTTTCTACCTTCTTAACAGCACTATCAACAAGGCAGGTCCTACAGGCTCTAGTTTCTACCTTCTTAACAACACTATCAACAAGGCAGGTCCTACAGGCCCTAGTTTCTACCTTCTTAACAACACTATCAACAAGGCAGGTCCTACAGGCTCTAGTTTCTACCTTAACAACACTATCAACAAGGCAGGTCCTACAGGCCCTAGTTTCTACCTTCTAAACAGCACTATCAACAAGGCAGGTCCTACAGGCCCTAGTTTCTACCTTCTTAACAGCACTATCAACAAGGCAGGTCCTACAGGCCCTAGTTTCTACCTTCTAAACAACACTATCAACAAGGCAGATACTTTATGGAACAGAGGGGACTGTGAAGAGACAGAGCGCACACAATAACATACACCCTAGACACACATGATAACATACACACACGATAACATACACACACGATAACATACACAGAAAGAGTATCTGCTGCCTTGGCAGGAACTAACGGGGATCCATAATAAACCCCAGGAAGAGTAGCTGCTGCCTTGGCAGGAACTAATGGGGATCCATAATAAACCCCAGGAAGAGTAGCTGCTGCCTTGACAGGAACTAATGGGGATCCATAATAAACCCCAGGAAGAGTAGCTGCTGCCTTGACAGGAAGTAATGGGGATCCATAATAAACCCCAGGAAGAGTAGCTGCTGCCTTGACAGGAACTAATGGGGATCCATAATAAACCCCAGGAAGAGTAGCTGCTGCCTTGGCAGGAACTAATGGGGATCCATAATAAACCCCAGGAAGAGTAGCTGCTGCCTTGGCAGGAAGTAATGGTTAAACATTTGATCCAGGGACTGATGCACTAGGATCTTTACCATTTGATCCAGGGACTGATGCACTAGGATCTTAACCATTTGATCCAGGGATATGGGTGAATCATTCCAGCCCAACTGAAAACAGGTACTAACGTGTGTCTCTGTGTGGTGCAGGGAGGTGTTGGCCAGCGAGGCGGTCCTGAACATCCCGGAGAGGGCAGACTGGAGAGAGTGTAAACAGACCCCAGAGGAAGAGGAGAGTCTGAGCAAACAGCTACGAAACGACTTCCAACCCTACGACTTCGCCCTGGAAGACTGAACACCTACACACACTGTACCGTACAGTAGGGGTGTAATGGTATTCATACTGAACCGTACACTGTACCGTACAGTAGGGGTGTAATGGTATTCACACTGAACCGTACACTGTACCGTACAGTAGGGGTGTAATGGTATTCACACTGAACCGTACACTGTACCATACAGTAGGGGTGTAATGGTATTCACACTGAACCGTACACTGTACCGTACAGTAGGGGTGTAATGGTATTCATACTGAACCGTACACTGTACCGTACAGTAGGGGTGTAATGGTATTCATACTGAACCGTACACTGTACCGTACAGTAGGGGTGTAATGGTATTCATACTGAACCGTACACTGTACCGTACAGTAGGGGTGTAATGGTATTCATACTGAACCGTACACTGTACCGTACAGTAGGGGTGTAATGGTATTCACACTGAACCGTACACTACCGTACAGTAGGGGTGTAATGGTATTCATACTGAACCGTACACTGTACCGTACAGTAGGGGTGTAATGGTATTCATACTGAACCGTACACTGTACCGTACAGTAGGGGTGAAATGGTATCCGTATTCATAATGTCCCTCCAGCTAGTAATTTCTACTGTCATTGTGAGCTTCCACTTCTCCCACCTGCTGACCTCACCTACTAAGGACATTTTCGGCAGTTAAATGCAACAAAACATTATTTATAAATATCAATCTGTGAATGTGTTTTTTTAAACTATAATTTGTTTACAAGCATGACAGCTGTGTTTTTAGGTTGACGCAGCTTGTTGGCCGTTTTAGCCAATCGGTGATTCTCAACCCAGTTCAAATCACATGAATATTCCCACTGGTATTTATGACTACACAACTGGTAAATGGCCTCATGGTTACAAACGCAGCGTCAGAGTGGGAACGTGAGAGGCCCAACATAAAATAGTTTTTACTTCAGTCCAACCATCTGAAATAGTTGTTTTCACAATGTGGAGATAAATCAGTGTCGTCATTTTGTACAAGGTCCCTGATTAAAAGCCTTTTTTTTGTATGTTTGTTTTTGAGTCTTGATTTTCTTTCCTACTCAAAGCTTTCCCAGAATGCTGTGTGTGTTAGTAGAGAGGATGGAAGTCTCTCTGGTGTTGGAGCTTCCTGATGACTCATCCACCTGTAGAGGCTCATCCTGACCAGCAGAGGGCACCATCTACTACACCAGGGGTATATGACTAACTAAGGACTAGTTCACCAGGGGTATATTACTGACTAAGGACTAGTTAACCAGGGGTATATTACTAACTAAGGACTAGTTCACCAGGGGTATATTACTAAGTACTAGTTCACCAGGGGTATATTACTAACTAAGGACTAGTTCACCAGGGGTATATTACTAACTAAGGACTAGTTCACCAGGGGTATATTACTAACTAAGGACTAGTTCACCAGGGGTATATTACTAACTAAGGACTAGTTCACCAGGGGTATATTACTAACTAAGGACTAGTTCACCAGGGGTATATTACTGACTAAGGACTAGTTCACCAGGGGTATATTACTGACTAAGGACTAGTTCACCAGGGGTAAATTACTAACTAAGGACTAGTTCACCAGGGGTATATTACTAAGGACTAGTTCACCAGGGGTATATTACTAACTAAGGACTAGTTCACCAGGGGTATATTACTAACTAAGGACTAGTTCACCAGGGTTACATTACTAACTAAGGACTAGTTCACCAGGGGTATATTACTGACTAAGGACTAGTTCACCAGGGGTATATGACTAACTAAGGACTAGTTCACCAGGGGTATATGACTAACTAAGGACTAGTTCACCAGGGGTATATTACTGACTAAGGACTAGTTCACCAGGGGTATATTACTAAGGACTAGTTCACCAGGGGTATATTACTAAGGACTAGTTCACCAGGGGTATATTACTAAGGACTAGTTCACCAGGGGTATATTACTAACTAAGGACTAGTTCACCAGGGGTATATTACTGACTAAGGACTAGTTCACCAGGGGTATATTACTAAGGACTAGTTCACCAGGGGTATATTACTAACTAAGGACTAGTTCACCAGGGGTATATTACTGACTAAGGACTAGTTCACCAGGGGTATATTACTAAGGACTAGTTCACCAGGGGTATATTACTAAGGACTAGTTCACCAGGGGTATATTACTAAGGACTAGTTCACCAGGGGTATATTATGACTGGTGAACTAGTCCTTAGTTAGTAATATACCCCTGGTGAACTAGTCCTTAGTTAGTAATATACCCCTGGTGAACTAGTCCTTAGTTAGTAATATACCCCTGGTGAACTAGTCCATAGTTAGTAATATACCCCTGGTGAACTAGTCCTTAGTGAGTAATATACCCCTGGTGAACTAGTCCTTAGTTAGTAATATACCCCTGGTGAACTAGTCCATAGTTAGTGATATACCCCTGGTGAACTAGTCCTTAGTTAGTAATATACCCCTAGTGAAGGAGTAGTTCACCAGGGATGTCATTGCCGGTTTTGTCACGTCCTGACCAATATAAGTTGTTATTTTCTATGTTAGAGTGGTCAGGGCGTGACAGGGGGTGTTTTTGTGTCTGATCTATGTTTTCTAGTTCTTACTTTAAATTCTAGATTTCTATTTCTATGTTGGGATTGTTTGGGGTTTATTTCTAATTGGAAGCAGTTGATCCTCATTGCCTCTGATTAGAGATCATATTTAAGTAGGGGTTTTTCTCATTGTTGTTTGTGGGTTATTGTCTTTTGAGTAGTGTGTTGTCCTCTCTGCGTCAAGGTGTCACAATCTTCTTCATCAGATGATAAAGAAAAATCATTGTCGGACCAAAACGCAGCAGGGTTATGTGCACTCATCTTCTTTTATTAAATTGGCAAAGAAGGAAAAAACAAAATAAACACGTACACAAAACACAATGATGAGTAACAGGCCGGTAAGGCATTAAGGCTATGCCTAGCACAATCTGCCACAAACTACCAACACAAACACATACCTATATATAGGACTCTCAATCAGAGGCAACTAGGAAACACCTGCCTCCAATTGAGAGTCCAACACCCAATGACCTAAACAAATAAATACTAATACTAGAATGAACATAGAAATACAAAACATATAACATAACCCAAAACCCAGAAATAATAAATCAAACACCCTTCTAAACAACCAACCACCCCGAACCACATAAAACAAATACCCCCTGCCACGTCCTGACCAAACTACAATAACCAATAACCCCTTTACTGGTCAGGACGTGACACACGGGTTGTTGTCGTCCTATTTTCAAGTTATTAGTGTGTTGCATTCAGTTTCACTTGTAATAACTATGTGGAACTATGAAAATGCTGCATCTTGGTCCGCTCTTTATAACAACCGTGACAGGCTGGCCATTTATTGGGATGAATATTGTCCTGGAGGCAGCTCTACTAGCTGGCTCAGCCACAAAATCTGATTTTAATTACACTGGTAACACTACACTGTGTGCACAATTATTAGGTAAGTGAGTATTCTGATCTTATCATTGTTTCTATTCACATTTTACAACTCCAAACCATATAAACTTGAATGCTTATTGGATTTCATCATTTTCAGGTGATGTGTATTTGTGTAATGAGGGAGGGTGTGGCGAAAGTGAATAACACCTTATATCAAGGTGTGCATAATTATTAGGCAGCCTCATTACCTCAGGTAAAATGGGCCGAAAAAAATAATTTAATTGACACTGAAAAGCCTAAAATGTAAAATGCCTTTCAGACGGATGCGACACTCTTTAAATAGCTAAACTATTGAGATGTGACCACCGGACAGTCAAACCTCTGCATTCCAGAAGGCCATGATCTTTATGCAGGACAATGCTCCATCACATGCATCCAAGTACTCCACTGCTTGGCTAGCCAGCAAGGGCCTCAAAGATGCCTGAATAATGACCTGGCCCGCTTCCTCACCTGACTTAAATCCTATTGAGAACTTGTGGGCCCTTCTCAAACGTGAGATTTACATTGAGGGAAAACAATACACCTTTTTTGAACAGCATTTGGGAAGCTGTGGTTGCTGCTTCAGTGAAAATTGATCGTGAAGAGATCAAGAAACTGACAGACTCCATGGATGGAAGGCTCATGGCAGTTATTGAAAATAAGGCTGGCTATATTGGTCACTGAACATTTTTCAAAGGGCAAAAATGTTCTATAATTGTCATTTTGTGCTACTTATCTGTTACACTTACTCTAAAAATTGAGAATAAACAAGTGAGTTTAGAGAAATTATTTTTGTAATTTAGTTGCCTAATAATTGTGCACACTTATATATTTCCCTGAGAAAGACAAATCTCACTTTTCCTTTGTTCAACATTCAGGTTTGAGGTTCAATAACATTTTGGATTGACTGTGCGCTTTGTGTTTGTTCAACAATAAAATAAATCCCGAGGAATACAATTTGACTAATAATTATGCGTAATCTTAAACAAGCTCATTTTAGTTTTCATAACTTTTTTACGATATATCAATTTTTTTGACTTTGCGGCTGGTTTATCTAGCGGAAAGCACTCAGCTCTTTCTCCAGGACAGAATGAATCCCAGTAAACGTGTCATGTTGTGGGGTCTTGTTGAACTAAATGACCTGACCGTATGTTTGGTTTGTTGAGTTGAACATTGACCGTTACAGAGAGTTGTTCTGTTCCCTCGATCTAACCCCCACGTCAGTCACTCACAGTCCAACGTCCATATTACTTTATTTTATTTGGCAATTCAAAGAAATACACAACTTTTGTTCATCAAAATCGTTGCAATAAAAATGTTTATAAAATCTATACTCTGCCATAAAGTTATTACAGTCCATGTAGCTGAACAAACAGGCAATATGAGGAGAAACATAGTCAGGTTTCTAAAGCACATTACAACAGATTAAATTCTGGCAGATTTTAAGGCGTTTTGCTTCTACAGTGATGAAACGATACACTGATCACGGTACATTAATGTTACACAGCCTGAAACCTCAGTACAGCTCCACACTTTCACAGGAGACCGAGTTTCCATCCAGGGTAGAGCCTTACTGACTGGCTGGCTGACTGACTGGCTGGCTGGCTGGCTGGCTGGCTGGCTGACTGACAGGCTGGCTGGCTGGCTGACTGGCTGGCTGGCTGGTTGGCTGCCAGCCTAAAACTGCTAACTAACCCTAATCCTAATGGCAGTACAAACCTAGTGAGCGTTTAACATCTATTGAGGACAGACACAGATACGTTAAGTGCAGGGAAGGGCAGAGTCCGGGTCTACATGATGTCACGAGACCTCCTGATGGCGCAGCACAGCAGCATGCTGAAGATCATCCCAAAGATCTGGACAGAAGAGAAAGACATATCATTAGAGGACAAGAGGAAGGAGAGGACAGAGGAGTGGAGGACAGAGAGGAAGAAGAGGAGAGGAGGAGAGAGAGGAAGGAGAGGAGAGGAGAGGAGAGGAGGAGAGAGAGGAAGGAGAGGACAGAGGAGTGGAGAGGAGGAGAGAGAGGAAGGAGAGGAGAGGAGTGGAGGACAGAGAGGAAGGAGAGGAGAGGAGTGGAGGACAGAGAGGAAGGAGAGGAGAGGAGGGAGGAGAGGAGAGGACAGAGGAGAGGAGGAGAGAGGAAAGAGAGGAAGGAGAGGAGAGAGGAGGAGAGGAGGAGAGGAGAGGGGTGGAGGAGAGGAGAGATGAGTGGAGGAAAGAGAGAAAGGAGAGAGAAGAGAGGAGTGGAGGAGAGGAGAGGAGTGGAGGAGAGAGAGAAAGGAGAGAGAGGGGTGGAGGAGAGAGAAAGGAGAGGAGAGAAGAGATGAGTGGAGGAGAGAGAGAAAGGAGAGGAGTAGAGGAGAGAGGAGAGAGAGAGAAAGGAGAGGAGAGGGAGAGGGGTGGAGGAAAGGAGAGGAGAGGAGAGGAGTGGATGAGAGAAAGAAGAGGAGAGAGAGAGAGAGAGAGGAGAGGAGAGGAGAGGAGAGAGAGAAAGGAGAGAAGAGAGAGAGAGAGAGGAGAGGAGAGGAGAGCAGAGGAGAGGAGTAGATGAGAGAAAGAAGAGGTTAGAGAGAGAAAGGAGAGAGAGAGTTGATTGGCTGCTCTCACCATGAGGACTCCAATTCCGATGCCCACTCCGCCAATGATATGGAGTTTAGAGTTGAACACCTCGTCAATGGCCGTTGGACAACTCTGACAGAACAACACAGTGAGATTACACACTACTACAACTCTACCAGGACTGAGATTACACATTACTACACCTCTGACAGGACTGAGATTACACACTACTACAACTCTACCAGGACTGAGATTACACACTACTACAACTCTGACAGGACTGAGATTACACACTACTACAACTCTGACAGGACTGAGATTACACACTACTACAACTCTGACAGGACTGAGATTACACACTACTACACCTCTACCAGGACTGAGATTACACACTACTACAACTCTACCAGGACTGAGATTACACACTACTACAACTCTACCAGGACTGAGATTACACACTACTACAACTCTGACAGGAATGAGATTACACACTGCTACAACTCTACCAGGAAAGAGATTACACATTACTACAACTCTGACAGGACTGAGATTACACACTACTACAACTCTACCAGGACGGAGATTACACACTACTACAACTCTGACAGGACTGAGATTACACACTACTACACCTCTACCAGGACTGAGATTACACACTACTACAACTCTGACAGGACTGAGATTACACACTACTACAACTCTACCAGGACTGAGATTACACACTACTACAACTCTGACAGGACTGAGATTACACACTACTACACCTCTACCAGGACTGAGATTACACACTACTACAACTCTGACAGGACTGAGATTACACACTACTAAACTCTGACAGGACAACACAGTGAGATTACACACTACTACAACTCTACCAGGACTGAGATTACACACTACTACAACTCTGACAGGACTGAGATTACACACTACTACAACTCTACCAGGACTGAGATTACACACTACTACAACTCTACCAGGACTGAGATTACACACTACTACAACTCTGACAGGACTGAGATTACACACTACTACAACTCTGACAGGACTGAGATTACACACTACTACAACTCTACCAGGACTGAGATTACACACTACTACAACTCTGACAGGACTGAGATTACACACTACTACAACTCTACCAGGACTGAGATTACACACTACTACAACTCTGACAGGACAGCACACTGAGATTACACACTACTACAACTCTTTTACCCTATAACATACACTTCTACCCTCCAAAATACACTTCTATACTATAATATACACTTCTACCCAATAATATAGACCTCTACCCTGTAATATACACTTCTATACTATAATATACACTTCTACCCTGTAATATACACTTCTACCCTATAATATACACTGCTACCCTATAATATACACTGCTACCCTGTAATATACACTACTACCCTATAATATACACTTCTACCCTATAATATATTCCACTACCCTATAATATACACTTCTACCCTATAATATACACTTCTACCCTATAATACACTTCTACCCTATAATACCCTATAATATACACTTCTACTTTATAATATACACTTCTACCCTGTAATATACACTGCTACCCTATAATATACACTTCTACCCTATAATACCCTATAATATACACTTCTACCCTATAATTAAAAATATATATATTTCACCTTTATTTAACTAGGTAGGCCAGTTGAGAACTAGTTCTCATTTACAACTGCGACCAGGCCAAGATAAAGCAAAGCAGTGCGACACAAACAACAACACAGAGTTACACATTAGGGAGGTAAGACAATAAATAGGCCGCAGTGGCAAAGTAATTACAATTTAGCAATTAAACACTGGAATGATAGATGTGCAGAAGATGAATGTGGAAGTAGAGATACTGGTGTTCAAAAGAGCAAAATAAATAAATAAATACAGTATGGGGATGAGGTAGATTGGGTGGGCTGTTTACAGATGGGCTATGTACAGGTGCAGTGATCTGTGAGCTGCTCTGACAGCTGATGCTTAAAGTTAGTGAGGGAGATATGAGTCTCCAGCTTCAGAGATTTTTGCAATTCGTTCCAGTCATTGGCAGCAGAGAACTGGAAGGAAAGGCGGCCAAAGGAGGAATTGGCTTTGGGGGTGACCAGAGAGATATACCTGCTGGAGCGCATGCTACGGGTGAGTGCTGCTATGGTGACCAGTGAGCTGAGATAAGGCGGGGCTTTACCTAGCAAAGACTTATAGATGACCTGGAGCCAGTGGGTTTGGCGACGAGTATGAAGCGAAGGCCAACCAACGAGAGCGTACAGGTCGCAGTGGTGGGTAGTATATGGGGCTTTGGTGACAAAACGGATGGCACTGTGATAGACTGCATCCAGTTTATTGAGTAGAGTGTTGGAGGCTATTTTGTAAATGACATCGCCAAAGTCAAGGATCGGTAGGATGGTCAGTTTTACGAGGGTATGTTTGGCAGCATGAGTGAAGGAGGCTTTATTGCGAAATAGGAGGCCAATTCTAGATTTAACTTTGGATTGGAGATGCTTAATGTGAGTCTGGAAGGAGAGTTTACAGTCTAGCCAGAGACCCAGGTATTTGTAGTTGTCCACATATTCTTAGTCAGAACCGTAATATACACTTCTACTCTCCAATATATTCCACTACCCTATAATGTACACTTCTACCCTATAATATACACTTCTACCCTATAATATACACCTCTACCCTGTAATATACACTTCTACCCTATAATATACACCTCTACCCTGTAATATACACTTCTACCCTGTAATATACACTTCTACCCTATAATATACACTGCTACCCTATAATATACACTTCTACCCTATAATATACACTTCTACCCTATAATACCCTATAATATACACTGCTACCCTATAATATACACTTCTTCCCTATAATATACACTTCTACCCTATAATTCTACCCTATAATATACACTTATACCCTATAATATACACCTCTACACTATAAAATACACTTCTACCCTATAATATACACTGCTACCCTATAATATACACTTCTACCCTATAATATACACTTCTAGCCTGAAAATACACTTCTACCCTGAATATACACTTCTACACTATAATATACACTTCTACCCTCCAATATATACCACTACCCTATAATATACACTTATACCCTATAATATACACTTCTACCCTATAATATACACTGCTACCCTATAATATACACTTCTGCCCTATAATATACACTTCAACCCTATAATATACACTTCTACCCTGTAATATACACTTCTACCCTATAATACCCTATAATATACACTTCTTCCCTATAATATACACTTCTACCCTATAATTCTACCCTATAATATACACTTATACCCTATAATATCCACCTCTACACTATAATATACACTTCTACCCTCCAATATATACCACTACCCTATAATATACACTTCTACCCTATAATATACACTTCTACCCTGTAATATACACTTCTAGCCTGAAAATACACTTCTACCCTGAATATACACCTCTACCCTATAATATACACTTCTACCCTCCAATATATACCACTACCCTATAATATACACTTCTACCCTATAATATACACTTCTACCCTATAATATACACTGCTACCCTATAATATACACTTCTGCCCTATAATATACACTTCAACCCTATAATATACACTTCTACCCTGTAATATACATTTCTACCCTGTAATATACACTTCTACCCTATAATACCCTATAATATACACTTCTACCCTATTATATACATTTGTACCCTATAATATACAATAATACCCTATAATATACACTTCTACCCTATAATATACACTTCTACCCTATAATACCCTATAATATACACTGCTACCCTGTAACGTGCTCCTCTACCCTATAATATAGACCTCTACCCTATAATGTACTCTTCTACCCTATAATATACATCTCTACCCTATAATGTACTCTTCTACCCTATAATATACACTTCTACCCTATAATATACACTTCTACCCTATAATATACTCTTCAACCCTATAATATACACTTATACCCTATAATATACACTTCTACCATATAATATATACTTCTAGGCCTATAATATACACTTCTAGCCCTATAATATACTCTACTACCCTCCAATATACACTTCTACCCTCCAATATACACTTCTACCCTATAATACCCTATAATATACACTCCTACCCTGTAATGTGCTCCTCTACCCTATAATATAGACCTCTACCCTATAATGTACTCTTCTACCCTATAATATACACTTCTACCATATAATATATATTTCTAGGCCTATAATATACACTTCTAGCCCTATAATATACTCTACTACCCTCCAATATACACTTATACCCTCCAATATACACTTCTACCCTATAATATACTCTTCAACCCTATAATATAAACTTCTACCCTATAATATACACTTCTACCCTATAATATACACTTCTACCCTATAATATATACTTCTAGCCCTATAATATACACTTCTAGCCCTATAATATACTCTACTACCCTCCAATATACACTTATACCCTCCAATATACACTTCTACCCTATAATATACTCTTCTACCCTATAATATGCACTTCTACCCTATAATATAAACTTCTACCCTATAATCTGGTTTCCGAGCTGGTCATGGGTGCACCTCAGCCACACTCAAGTTCCTAAACAATATCATAACCGCCGTGGATAAAAGACAATACTGTGCAGCCGTATTCATTGACCTGGCCACGGCTTTCGACTCTGTCAATCACCACATCCTCATCGGCAGACTCACAGCCTTGGTTTCTCAAATGACTGCCTCGCCTGGTTCACCAACTACTTCTCTGATAGAGTTCAGTGTGTCAAATCGGAGGGCCTGTTGTCCGGGCCTCTGGCAGTCTCTATGGGGGTGCCACAGGGTTCAATTCTCAGGCCGACTCTTTTCTCTTTATACATCAATGATGTCGCTCTTGCTGCTGGTGATTCTCTGATCCACCTCTACGCAGACGACACCATTCTGTATACATCTGGCCCTTCTTTGGACACTGTGTTAACTAACCTCCAGACGAGCTTCAATGCCATACAACTCTCCTTCCGTGGCCTCCAACTGCTGTTAAATACAAGTAAAACTAAATTCATGCTCTTCAACCGATCGCTGCCTGCACCTGCCCGCCCGTCCAGCATCACCACTCTGGACGGTTCTGACGTAGAATATGTGGACAACTACAAATACCTGGGTGTCTGGTTAGACTGTAAACTCTCCTTCCAGACTCATATTAATAAATCTAGAATCGGCTTCCTATTTCGCAACAAAGCATCCTTCACTCATGCTGCCAAACATACCCTCGTAAAACTGACTATCCTACCTATCCTTGACTTCGGCGATGTCATTTACAAATTAGCCTCCAACACTCTACTCAGCAAACTTGATGCAGTCTATCACAGTGCCATCCGTTTTTTTCCACAAAGCCCCATATACTACCCATCACTGCGACCTGTATGCTCTCGTTGGCTGGCCCTCGCTACATATTAGTTGCCAGACCCACTGGCTCCAGGTCATCTATAAGTCTCTGCTAGGTAAAGCTCCGCCTTATCTCAGCTCACTGGTCACCATAGCAGCACCCACTCGTAGCACGCGCTCCAGCATGTATATCTCTCTGGTCACCCCCAAAGTCAACTCCTCCTTTGGCCGTCTTTCCTTCCAGTTCTCTGCTGCCAATGACTGGAACGAATTGCAAAAATCACTGAAGCTGGAGACTTATATCTCCCTCACTAGCTTTAAGCATCAGCTATCTGAGCAGCTAACCGATCGCTGCAGCTGTACATAGTCCATCTGTAAATAGCCCATCCAATCTACCTACCTCATCCCCATGTTGTTTTTATTTACTTTTCTGCTCTTTTGCACAACCTGTATCTCTACTTACACATCATCATCTGCTCATCTATCACTCCAGTATTAATGCTAAATTGTAATTATTTTGCCTCTAGGGCCTAGTTATTGCCTACCTCCCTACTCTTCTACATTTGCACACACTGTACATATATTTGTATTTTGTGTTATTGACTGTACGTTTATTCCATGTGTAACTCTGTGTTGTTGTATGTGTCGAACTGCTTTGCTTTATCTTGGCCAGGTCGCAATTGTAAATGAGAACTTGTTCTCAACTAGCCTACCTGGTTAAATAAAGGACTTGTTCTCAACTAACCTACCTGGTTAAATAAAGGACTTGTTCTCTACTAGCCACCTGGTTAAATAAAGGACTTGTTCTCAACTAGCCTACCTGGTTAAATAAAGGACTTGTTCTCAACTAACCTACCTGGTTAAATAAAGGACTTGTTCTCTACTAGCCACCTGGTTAAATAAAGGACTTGTTCTCTACTAGCCTACCTGGTTAAATAAAGGACTTGTTCTCTACTAGCCTACCTGGTTAAATAAAGGACTTGTTCTCTACTAGCCTACCTGGTTAAATAAAGGTGAAAAATAAATAAAAATACACTTCTACTCTTCAATATACATTTCTACCCTGTAAAATATATTTCTACCCTATGATATACACTTCTACCCTATAATATACACTTCTACCCTATAATATACACTTCTACCCTATAATATAAACTTCTACCCTATAATATACACTTCTACCCTATGATATACACTTCTACCCTCCAATATACACTTCTACCCTATAATATAAACTGCTACCCTATAATATACACTTCTACCCTATGATATACACTTCTACCCTCCAATATACACTTCCACCCTACAATATAATAGCTCGTCACTCAAATAGTTGTTGCTGTAGGGGTTATGTTTGTTACCGTGGTAATCAGAGCCTCCAGTCCTTCCTTCTTTGGGCAGGTCTCCCTGGCGCTGTCAATCACCGTGCCTGTCAGGCCGCAGCAGTTCAGCTGCCCCAGGGAAACACAGACAACACCATTTTAGTTCCACTATACACTTTTACAGACAGACAGTACAGACAGACAGACAGACAGACAGACAGACAGACAGACAGACAGACAGACAGACAGACAGACAGACAGACAGACAGACAGACAGACAGACAGACAGACAGACACTGGACTGTTATGTTAGAGTTGTGTGTGTGTGTGTGTGTGTGTGTGTGTGTGTGTGTGTGTGTGTGTGTGTGTGTGTGTACTCACTCCAAAGTGTATAAGGCGTAATGTCTCCTTCAAGGCCTCCTGCTTGGTGTTCATGTAGTTAGTATAAGTCTGCTTGTAGAACTCTGTGATGTCTTCCACCACCTAGACAGAGACAGACGGGGGAAACAAGGGAGACCGGGAGGGGGGAGACAGACAGGGGGTGGGGAGAGACAGAGAGGGAAGGGGGAGACAGACAGGGGGAGAGAAGAGAGACAGAGAGGGGAGGGGGAGACAGACAGGGGGAGAGAAGAGAGACAGAGAGGGAAGGGGGAGACAGACGGGGGAGAGAAGAGAGACAGAGAGGGGGAGAGAAGAGAGACAGAGAGGGGAGGGGAGACAGACAGGGGGAGAGAAGAGAGACAGAGAGGGGGAGAGGAGAGAGACAGAGAGGGGAGAGGAGAGACAGACAGGGGGAGAGAAGAGAGACAGAGAGGGGAGGGGGAGACAGACGGGGGGAGAGAAGAGAGACAGAGAGGGGGAGAGGAGAGAGACAGAGAGGGGAGAGGAGAGAGAGAGGGGGAGAGAAGAGAGACAGAGAGGGGAGGGGAGACAGACAGGGGGAGAGAAGAGAGACAGAGAGGGGGAGAGGAGAGAGACAGAGAGGGGAGAGGAGAGACAGACAGGGGGAGAGAAGAGAGAGAGAGGGGAGGGGGAGACAGACGGGGGGAGAGAAGAGAGACAGACAGGGGGAGAGGAGAGACATGAGAATGGAGAGATGCTAAGGTTTTGTATTGAGCTGTAATAGAAGGTCTGATGGTCTGTCAACACAGTCAGCACAACGAACAGTAAAACAGGATCTGAGTGTTACCGTATCTTTATTGGAGAGGCCCCAGATCCCTGCTGCTACCTCCACCCCAAAGATTAACAACAGGAAGAAGAAGAACTGGAGAGAGAGAACGAGAGACAGACAGGGGGAGGGGAGAGACAGACGGGGGGGAACGAGAGACAGACAGGGGGAGGGGGGAGAACGAGAGACAGACAGGGGGAGAGGGGAGAACGAGAGAGACGGGGAGGGGGGAGAACGAGAGACAGACAGGGGGAGGGGGGAGAACGAGAGACATACAGGGGGAGGGGGGAGAAACCAGGGGGTGGGGAGAGAGACAGACAGGGGGGAGAACGAGAGACAGACAGGGGGAGGGGAGAGACAGACAGGGGGAGGGGAGAGACAGACAGGGGGAGGGGGGAGAGACAGACAGGGGGAGGGGGGAGAAACCAGGGGGCAGGGAGAGAGACAGACAGGGGGAGGGGAGAGAGACAGACAGGGGGGAGAACGAGAGACAGACAGGGGGAGGGGGGAGAAACCAGGGGGCAGGGAGAGAATTAAATCTTTATTTTAACAGGGAAAACAGACTGAGACCTGGATCTCTTCTACGGCTGTGCCCTGTGTAAACATGTTGACATGTACAGTTTTAGGCATACAGACAAGAACATTTCAAACATACAAAACAAAGACACAATTCAACAGAAACAATCACAGACAACATCATATTGATCCTCCATAACATTTTTGAAATGGGCAAGGGACACCAGAGTGTCTAACTTAAGTTGGATCTGCAGTTTGTTCCATAAATAAGGCGCAAAGGAACTAAAGGCAGTCCTACCCAACTCTGTGGAGACCGCAGGAGTCTCTAATGTAATCCACATCTGTGATCTGGTTTAAAAATTTGTATATCTAGTAGAAATTAATGATGATATATATGGAGGTAGTTTTAAAAGAAGCGCTTTATAAATAAACAACAGAGCATGTTGCTCTCGCCTCACAGATAGAGAGGCCCAACCCACATGTTGATATAGGATACAGTGATGAGTTTTGTAACTATCACCCGTGATAAACCTGAGTGTACAGACAGGGTGTGAGGTCTTGCGCTTCTCTTTCAATGGAAAGTGTGTTGTCATTGTATTCCATCATCATCATCATCATCATCATGGCTGATCCTCACCAGTCCGAGCATGCAGGGGGATTCCTTGATGGCTCCACAGCAGCCCAGGAACCCAACAACCATCATCAAGGCCCCAGCAGCGATCAGAATGTACACACCTATGGACCACACAGCATATACACCATATATACACCATATATACACAATATATACCATATACACCATATACACCATATATACACCATATACACCATATACACACCATATACACACCATATACACACCTATGGACCACACAGCATATACACCATATATACACCATATATACACCATATACACCATATACACACCTATGGACCACACAGCATATACACCATATATACACCATATACACCATATACACCATATACACCATATACACCATATATACACCATATACACACCATATATACACCATATACACCATATACACACCATATACACACCATATACACACCATATACACCATATACACACACCACACACACCATATACACACCATATACACACCATATACACCATATACACACCTATGGACCACACAGCATATACACCATATATACACCATATACACACACCACACACACCATATACACCATATACACCATATACACCATATACACCATATACACACACCACATATACACACACCATGTACACACCATACACACCATATACACACCATATACACACCATACACACACCACACACACCACACACACACACCACACACACCACACACACCACATACACACACCGTACACACACTATACACACAGTGAATAACTGCTTTAACCGATGCAAATTATTAAGTCTGATGTTGAAAGTTTTTCTCTAGTCTCACTCTGTCACAAACCACAAGCAAATGGATGCAGAGATGGACACACACACACACACACGCACACACACACACACACACACACACACACACACACACACACACACACACACACACACACACACACACAAACATACACACACCACATACACACACACACACACACACACACACACACACACACACACACACACACACACACACACACACACACACACACACACACACACACACACACCATGCACACACCACATACACACACACACACACACACCATACACACACCTCATACACACACACAAACATACACACACACACACACACACACACACCATACACACACCATACACACACACACACACACACACACACACACTTGTTTGTTGCAGACAGATCCAGCAGAGGAAGTGATGTCTTGGTCAACAGATCATTGTGATGTCAGAACAACAACTCCTCCCACTAACGGATTCTGAGACAGTTATTAACATGGCTGCCATTCCTCTGTAACCCTGGTGATATAGCAGCCCTCTGTAACCCTGGTGATGTAGCAGCCCTCTGTAACCCTGGTGATATAGCAGCCCTCTGTAACCCTGGTGATATAGCAGCCCTCTGTAACCCTGGTGATATAGCAGCCCTCTGTAACCCTGGTGATATAGCAGCCCTCTGTAACCCTGGGGATATAGCAGCCCTCTGTAACCCTGGTGATATAGCAGCCCTCTGTAACCTGGTGATATAGCAGCCCTCTGTAAACCCTGGTGATATAGCAGCCCCTCTGTAACCTGGTGATATAGCAGCCACTCTGTAACCCTGGCGATATAGCAGCCCTCTGTAACCCTGGTGATATAGCAGCCCTCTGCTAACCCCTGGCGATATAGCAGCCCTCTGTAACCCTGGTGATATAGCAGCCCTCTGTAACCCTGGTGATATAGCAGTTAGGGGTTAGGGGTGTAGGGGTTAGGGTGTAGTGGTTTAGGGTGTAGGGGTTAGGGTGTAGGGGTTAGGGTGTAGGGGTTAGGGTCGTAGGGGTTAGGGGTGAGAGCTCAGTCTTACCGGTGAAGAAGACAGAAGGAGAGTCCTCTCCACTGAACAGTCCCTCAGTCCGAGAGTCAAACGCAGCCCCAGCCCTACAGCCAACACTCCTGTCCCTGCCAGCTGCTGATACACCACCCACACACACACACACACACACACAACACACACACCACACACACACACACACACACACACACACACACACACACACACACACACGAAACAGTTCAGATTTGGGAATGATACCCAGCAGGCACTTATCCTCAAAATATACTTATATAATAATATCGAAATATAATATAATATAATTATATAATAATATAGAGAATATAATAATAATTAATCGTAATATATAATATAGAAATATTAATAATAATATAATAGTAATATGATAATATAGAAATATAATATAATATAATTAGTAATATAATAATTATAGAAATATAATAATATAGAACTATCATTAACTAGAAATATACATAATAGTAATATACTAATATAGAAATATAATAATATAGAAATATTAATAATAGCAATATAATATCGTAATTATATAATAATATTAATAGTAATCATAATAATAATATTATATGTAATATTAATAATAGATAGTAATATATAATAGAATAGTAATATAATATAATAGTAATATAATAATAATATAGTAATATAATAATATAATAGTAATATAATAATATATAGTAATATAATAATATAATAGTATATAATAATATAATAGTAATATAATATATATAGTAATATAAAATAATAGTAATATAATAATAATATAGTAATAATAAAATAATAGTAATATAATAATAATATAGTAATATAATAATATAATAGTAATATAATAATATAATAGTAATATATAATTAATAGTATATAATATATATAGTAATATAATAATATAATAGTATATAATATAATAGTATAATAAATAATAATATAATAGTAATTAATAAATAGTAATAATAATAATATAGTAATATAATAATAATAATAGTAATATAATAATATAGTAAATAATAATATAATAATAATATAGTAATATAATAATAATAGTAATATAATAATAATAGTAATATAATAATATAATATAATATAATAGTAATATAATAATATAGAAATATAATAATATAGAATATAATAATATAAAAATATAATAATATAAAAATATAATAATAATATAATAATACAGAAATATAATAATAATATAATAATAATATAATAATATAGAAATATAATAATATAATAATAATATAGAAATATAATAATATAGAAATATAATATAGAAATATAATAGTAATATAATAATAATATAATAATAATATAATAATATAGAAATATAATAATAATATAATAGTAATATAATAATAATATAATAATATAGAAATATAATAATAATATAATAATAATATAATAATATAGAAATATAATAATAATATAATAATATAATAATAATATAATAATATAGAAATATAATAATAATATAATAGTAATATAATAATATAGAAATATAATAATAATATAATAGTAATATACTTATATAGAAATATAATAATAATATAATAATATAGAAATATAATAATAATATAATAGTAATATAATAATAATATAATAGTAATATAATAATAATATAATAATATAGAAATATAATAATAATATAATAGTAATATAATAATATAGAAATATAATAATAATATAATAGTAATATAATAATAATATAATAATATAAAAATATAATAATAATATAATAGTAATATAAAAATATAATAATAATATAATAGTAATATAATAATAAATAAAAATTATAATAATATAATAGTAATATACTAATATAGAAATATAATAATAATATAATAGTTATATAATAATATAATAATAATATAGAAATATAATAATAATATAATAGTAATATAATAATAATATAGAAATATAATAATAATAATATAGTAATATAACAATACAATAGTAATATAATAATATAGTAATATAATAATAATATAATAATATAATAATAATAATAATAATAATATAATAATAATAATATAATAATAATATAGTAATATAACAATACAATAGTAATATAATAATATAGAAATATAATGATTTCATAATATTAATAGGGATTGATTGAAGCTCAATGTTAAATCCATATCTACACCAATATGACACCAACGTGGATGAAAATGTGTGAATCAACTTGATTGGAGGTATACAGCACACTCCCTGCCTCTCCTCATGAGCCATCCGGCCGTTAAGGAGAACCATACAGCACACTCCCTGCCTCTCCTCATGAGCCGTCCGGCCGTTAAGGAGAACCATACAGCACACTCCCTGCCTCTCCTCATGAGCCATCCGGCCGTTAAGGAGAACCACATACCGGGTTTTTAAGAGGGTCGTCAGCAACTGAGTTCTCAGAGTATTTTTCTGCGCCTACCTAGCTCAAATTCTAGACGTCAGATTAAAACGAGACAATAGGGTCCATAAAATGACCACCGTGCTTAAAAAATGTCGCATTGACTAAGTTTGTAGGTGGAGCTGTTTTTATTAAATGCATAATTTATCGCTCTCACGTGCACATTTCTGTCCATTAAGAACCAAAGATGTGCTGCCTTTTTGTTAGCATTTTGGTGTGTTTTCTAGATTCAGAACATAAAACAACATTTATAAAGCAAACATTATCCCGTAGGTCTAACACAGCCAATGCATGAATAGTTTAGGCAGAACAGTGTTTAATGCTCTGAACCAAATGCTTGAATAGTTGAAACATATGTTGCAGAACAGTGGTAATATTTGTTCAGAATATTGACAAAGAAATCGATATAAGGATTGGACTCTTTTTTCAATTTTTGCCTAAAAAGACAAACCCAAATCTAACTGCCTGTAGCTCAGGGGTATGCATATTCTTGATACCATTTGAAAGAAAAAAACTACTTTTTTTTGGAACCATTATCTTTGAAATGCAAGAGAAAGGCCATAATGTATTATTCCAGCCCAGGTGAAATTTAGATATTGGCCACTAGATGGCAGCAGTGTAAGTGCAAAGTTTTAGACTGATCCAATGAACAATTGTATTTCTGTTCAAAATGTTTTATCACGACTGCCCAAATGTGCCTACTTTGTTTATTAGTAACTTTTCAAGTTCAAAACTGTGCACTCTCCTCAAACAATAGCATGGCATTTTTTCACTGTAGTAGCTACTGTAAATTGGACAGTGCAGTTAGATTAACAAGAACTTAAGCTTTCTGCCAATATCAAATATGTCTATGTCCTGGGATATGTTCTTGCTACTTACAACCTCATGCTAATTGCATTAGCCTAAGTTAGCTCAACCGTCCCGTGGGGGACTCACCGATCCTACAGAAGGGGGTTAGCCATCTGTGAAGCCACTGATGCCTTCCCTGTAGCTCAGTTGGTAGAGCATGGTGTTTGCAACACCAGGGTTGTGGGTTCGATTCCCACGGGGGGCCAGCACAGAAAAAAAAAAAAAATATGAAATTGTATGAAATGTATGCATTCACTACTGTAAGTCGCTCTGGATAAGAGCGTCTGCTAAATGACGTAAATGTATAAATGAAGGAATTAACAACAAATTCTCAAAACATAAATATTTCTACCTCTTAAAGTAAAAGTTAAATACAAACATTTGTGAACATTTGGAAAAGGATTCATTTGAAAATCCCCAATAAAAACAACCATTCTGTCAGATCTTGCAGGTCAAACTTGACGCCGTTGACCAAATCCCTGGACACATTTTTTAGGAATCACAGTTTTGAGAGAAACAATAGTCACAGGGGGCTATTGAAAGAATGTACATACAATAAGGTTCAGTTAATATTCATAACTGACAGTTTTTAGAATTTTAAACACTATTTTGGAAAGTAATACTTTTATTAACTATATAATAATATAGAAGGGAATGAAACAATGAGAAGGAATAGGAAGGATGATGATGACAGAGACTGTCCCCCTCTCTACTCTACTCCTCAAACTCCAGCTGACTCCCTCGCTGAAGGACCGTCTACGGGCCAGGACGGAGGGGCACCCCCAGCTGACTCCCCACTGAAGGACCGTCTACGGGCCAGGACGGAGGGGCACCCCCAGCTGACTCCCCACTGAAGGACCGTCTACGGGCCAGGACGGAGGGGAACCCCCAGCTGACTCCCCACTGAAGGACCGTCTACGGGCCAGGACGGAGGGGCACCCCCAGCTGACTCCCCACTGAAGGGACCGTCTACGGGCCAGGACGGAGGAGAACCCCCAGCTGACTCCCCACTGAAGGACCGTCTACGGGCCAGGACGGAGGGGAACCCCCAGCTGACTCCCCACTGAAGGACCGTCTACGGGCCAGGACGGAGGAGAACCCCCAGCTGACTCCCCACTGAAGGACCGTCTACGGGCCAGGACGGAGGGGAACCCCCAGCTGACTCCCCACTGAAGGACCGTCTACGGGCCAGGACGGAGGGGAACCCCCAGCTGACTCCCCACTGAAGGACCGTCTACGGGCCAGGACGGAGGGGGCACCCCCAGCTGACTCCCCACTGAAGGACCGTCTACGGGCCAGGACGGAGGAGAACCCCCAGCTGACTCCCCACTGAAGGACCGTCTACGGGCCAGGACGGAGGGGAACCCCCAGCTGACTCCCCACTGAAGGACCGTCTACGGGCCAGGACGGAGGGGCACCCCCAGCTGACTCCCCACTGAAGGTCCGTCTACGGGCCAGGACGGAGGGGCACCCCCAGCTGACTCCCCACTGAAGGACCGTCTACGGGCCAGGACGGAGGGGCACCCCCAGCTGACTCCCCACTGAAGGACCGTCTACGGGCCAGGACGGAGGGGCACCCCCAGCTGACTCCCCACTGAAGGACCGTCTACGGGCCAGGACGGAGGGGCACCCCCAGCTGACTCCCCACTGAAGGACCGTCTACGGGCCAGGACGGAGGGGCACCCCCAGCTGACTCCCCACTGAAGGACCGTCTACGGGCCAGGACGGAGGGGCACCCCCAGCTGACTCCCCACTGAAGGACCGTCTACGGGCCAGGACGGAGGGGAACCCCCAGCTGACTCCCCACTGAAGGACCGTCTACGGGCCAGGACGGAGGGGCACCCCCAGCTGACTCCCCACTGAAGGACCGTCTACGGGCCAGGACGGAGGGGCACCCCCAGCTGACTCCCCACTGAAGGACCGTCTACGGGCCAGGACGGAGGGGAACCCCAGCTGACTCCCCCCGCTGAATGACCGTCTACGGTGGCGTGTCTCTACAGGGACAGGAGGACGAGTATTGACGTGATGAGGAGACAGGGATAGTTGTGCTAAAATCCTCAGAGCAACAAGAGCATTTGTTTTTAAAGAGTCACACCTTTCCGAGAGTAGAGCCAACCGTGGAGGCTTGGATCAATGGTGAGTCACTAATATTTCTTGTTGATACTGGGGCTGCTGTGTCTGTCATTAACTGCGAGGCTATGACAACACCTCCCATGTCTAGTGAAACAGTCAAAGCTGTAGGGGCTTCAGGCCTCCCATTCAGAGAGCAGGTAACGTTGTCTCTGCCTGTCTCTAGGGGCTTCAGGCCTCCCATTCAGAGAGCAGGTAACGTTTCCTCTGCCTGTCTCTAGGGGCTTCAGGCCTCCCATTCAGAGAGCAGGTAACGTCGTCTCTGCCTGTCTCTAGGGGCTTCAGGCCTCCCATTCAGAGAGCAGGTAACGTCGCCTCTGCCTGTCTCTAGGGGCTTCAGGCCTCCCATTCAGAGAGCAGGTAACGTCGTCTCTGCCTGTCTCTAGGGGCTTCAGGCCTCCCATTCAGAGAGCAGGTAACGTCGTCTCTGCCTGTCTCTAGGGGCTTCAGGCCTCCCATTCAGAGAGCAGGTAACGTTGTCTCTGCCTGTCTCTAGGGGCTTCAGGCCTCCCATTCAGAGAGCAGGTAACGTTTCCTCTGCCTGTCTCTAGGGGCTTCAGGCCTCCCATTCAGAGAGCAGGTAGCGTTGTCTCTGCCTGTCTCTAGGGGCTTCAGGCCTCCCATTCAGAGAGCAGGTAGCGTTGTCTCTGCCTGTCTCTAGGGGCTTCAGGCCTCCCATTCAGAGAGCAGGTAACGTTGTCTCTGCCTGTCTCTAGGGGCTTCAGGCCTCCCATTCAGAGAGCAGGTAACGTTGTCTCTGCCTGTCTCTAGGGGCTTCAGGCCTCCCATTCAGAGAGCAGGTGACGTTGTCTCTGCCTGTCTCCTTTTTGTGAGGAGTTGTGTCAACATTAATTTCTCTACTCTGACCGCTGTCCCGTCAATCTGACGGGCAGGGACCTCCTGTGTAAACTGGGCGTCGACATAACATGTGGCCGAACCGGGTTTAACCGTTATTCACGAGGAAGAGGACGAAGAGGGGGAGCAATCGATGTTAAAATGTTGTGAGTTTTGTGACTGGTATTATGCATGGGATGTTGACGATGAGGCGTCCCAATATTGCTCGTGTTTTCTCAACGGCCAAAACCCATTGGGGCCACGAGGGCAGTTTCATGTCTGACGCAGGGTTACATTACACCTCCCATTTTTCACCATTGACAAGAGATCTCCATTATGAGAAACAATGGCTGTGTTCTACATTACAGGATGAGTCAGTGCAGTGTGAGGGTTTATACTGAGCAGTGATCTCTGTGCTTTAGGGGGTTCATCTAACCCCTGCACAGAAAGACCTCTCTACCTGTTTGAGGATAGAGCACCAGTGTGAGGGTTTCTACCGTAGCAGTGATCTCTGTGCTTTAGGGGGTTCATCTAACCCCTGCACAGAAAGACCTCTCTACCTGTTTGAGGATAGGGCACCACATGCGTCCCTGGCTAAATCAGACGGTAGTAGAATGGGCGGATACTGGAATTTGGATGAAATGCTTGGTTGATGCTATAGACTGGGAGATGCGTCCTGATAGGTCGACGTATTCACTCAGCACAATGAGAAGTTGTTACCCACTCAGCTGGGAAACGCCAACTGAGAAGGGTCTGCATGGTGTTGATCAGGTTTCTTTCCCTACCGATGTCGTGTTGTTGAGTGAAGACTCACCCCTCCTGAGAGGAGTCTGCATGGTGTTGATCAGGTTTCTTTCCCTACCGATGTTGTGTTGTTGAGTGAAGACTCACCCCTCCTGAGAAGGGTCCCTGAATGACTATGGGCAAGGGACAAATAGGATTTTGGGGAGAATGAAGGGAGCTGAGCCAATGGTGGTCACTCCTAAAGATACCAGCCGTCCATCTAGAGCACAATATCCACTCAGTAGGGAGGCAATCGCAGGTATTACTGCTGTTCATGCATCCCTGTTAGCTAATGGTGCTTTAACTCCCTGTCCAGAATCACCCTGTAACACCCCTATCTAGCCTGTTAGCTAATGGCGCTTTAACTCCCTGTCCAGAATCACCCTGTAACATCCCTATCTAGCCTGTTAGCTAATGGCGCTTTAACTCCCTGTCCAGAATCACCCTGTAACATCCCTATCTAGCCTGTTAGCTAATGGTGCTTTAACTCCCTGTCCAGAATCACCCTGTAACACCCCTATCTAGCCTGTTAGCTAATGGAGCTTTAACTCCCTGTCCAGAATCACCCTGTAACACCCTTATCTAGCCTGTTAGCTAATGGTGCTTTAACTCCCTGTCCAGAATCACCCTGTAACATCCCTATCTAGCCTGTTAGCTAATGGTGCTTTAACTCGCTGTCCAGAATCACCCTGTAACATCCCTATCTAGCCTGTTAGAAAACCTTCAGGTGATTGGAGATTGGTCCAGGATTTAAGGCCTGTGAACGATGCAGTTCTTGCCCCGGTGGTTCGTAATGTTACTACTCTCTTGGGGGGCGGTACCACCCACAGCAGAGTGGTTCTCTGTGATTGATTTGACGAATGCATTTTTTTTCAGTATTCCTGTGGCACCAGAATCTCCGTTCTGGTTTGCCGTTCACGTTTCTCAGTAAGAGATTTACGTGGACTGTGGCTCCTATGGGTTACGTGGAATCCCCCCGCTATTTTTTTTCGGCAGCTTTAGCGCTAAATCTGGAGGGTTTTCTACCCCCCTGAGGGCAGCACTCTGATTCAGTATGTGGATGATTTGTTGTCGTGCTCCTAGCTCCACGGAAGCTTGTGAAACTGATACTCGGGCTCTGTTGATATTTCTCGCTGAGAATGGCCAGAAAGTTTCAGAGAAGAAGTTACAGTTGGTTTCACAGACAGTATCTGGGTCATGACCTCACTCCCAATGGCAGGTGGCTGGGTAAAAAGAGGACACAGGCTATTCTCTCCGTCCCACAGCCGGTTACTAAACAACACATGATGTCATTAACCGGTATGGCAGGGTATTGTAGGGCGTGGTTATCTGACTATGCTGAGGTGGTGCAGTCACTTGTTGACCTTATTTATGGCCACAAAATGGCTACGAATGACAAAATGAAGTGGACACCAGAGGGACTGACTGCTCTGACCAGACTGAAACATCTCATGACTACTTCTCCCTGTTTGGGACTCCCTGACCATTCTGCTTCTCCCTGTTTGGGACTCCCTGACCATTCTGCTTCTCCCTGTTTGGGACTCCCTGACCATTCTGCTTCTCCCTGTTTGGGACTCCCTGACCATTCTGCTTCTCCCTGTTTGGGACTCCCTGACCATTCTGCTTCTCCCTGTTTGGGACTCCCTGACCATTCTAAACCTTTTAACCTCTTTGTTTGTGAGAAAACATGGTTTTATGTCGTCTGTTTTAACACAGGATCATGGAGGACAGCAGCGCCTGGTTGGGTATTACTCCAAACAGCTGGACAGTGTAGCCAGAGGCCTGGTTGGGTATTACTCCAAACAGCTGGACAGTGTAGCCAGAGGCCTGGTTGGGTATTACTCCAAACAGCTGGACAGTGTAGCCAGAGGCCTGGTTGGGTATTATTCCAAACAGCTGGACAGTGTAGCCAGAGGCCTGGTTGGGTATTACTCCAAACAGCTGGACCATGTAGCCAGAGGCCTGGTTGGGTATTACTCCAAACAGCTGGACCATGTAGCCAGAGGCCTGGTTGGGTATTACTCCCAACAGCTGGACCATGTAGCCAAAGGCCTGGTTGGGTATTACTCCAAACAGCTGGACCATGTAGCCAGAGGCCTGGTTGGGTATTACTCCAAACAGCTGGACAGTGTAGCCAGAGGCCTGGTTGGGTATTACTCCAAACAGCTGGACAGTGTAGCCAGAGGCCTGGTTGGGTATTACTCCAAACAGCTGGACAGTGTAGCCAGAGGCCTGGTTTATTGTGATGGCTGCTGCTACTGCAGCTGTGATGGCTGCCGCTACTGCAGCTGTGATGGCTGCTGCTACTGCAGCTGTGATGGCTGCCGCTACTGCAGCTGTGATGGCTGCCGCTACTGCAGCTGTGATGGCTGCTGCTACTGAAGCTGTGATGGCTGCCGCTACTGAAGCTGTGATGGCCGCTACTGCAGCTGTGATGGCTGCCGCTACTGCAGCTGTGATGGTTGCCGCTACTGCAGCTGTGAAGGCTGCTGCTACTGCAGCTGTGATGGCTGCTGCTACTGCAGCTGTGATGGCTGCCGCTACTGCAGCTGTGATGGCTGTTGCTACTGCAGTTGCTACGACTGTGCTGTCCTGGTGGAGCTTGTATCTAAACCAACGACGGATTTAACTGATATCCCTTTTTCAAAATGCACATTTGGAGCTGTTTGTAGATGGCTCTGCTCAGCGTTCTGAGAAAGGAGAACCATTGGTTGTTTATGCGGTTACTACTGCCTCAACCACAGTGGAAATGGATAAATTACCCTCCTAACTTTCTGCAGCAGAACTCTTTGCACTCACTAGAGCTTGCATCTTAGCTAAAGGCCAGTCAGGTGCTAGCTATACCGATAGCAGATATGCCTTTGGTGTGGTACATGATTTGGGTACTCTGTGGAAACAGCACGGCTTCCTGACCTCCTCTGGTCAGACAATCTCTCATTCAAAACGTGTTGATAACTTGCTAAAAGGCTATTTTGCTCCCTTCTGAAGTTGCTGTTTGTAAGTGCCTCGCTCATGCTAACTCTTCCGACCCTGTCTCCAATGCTATGGCTGACTTGGCAGCTAAGGCAGCGGCTGTCTCCGTGGAGACCCCCTGCGTTACAGATGGTTTTACTTCCTGATCATAACCTCTTCTCTCTCACTGATATCTCTGACTTGCAATCCCCTGTGGGTCCTGTTGAGTTGAGGAAGTGGAAACGATTATGTACATATGACCAGGTGCAGAAACTCTGTCTGGGCCCGGCTGGGCTACCAGTCTCACCACGTTCACGGTTTCCCCTACTTAGCTAAATTGTCACATGGTAGGGATCATGTGTCAAAGGGGGGAGTTGGAAGTTGTTGATTTTGTAAATACATTTTTGGTTTGCACCAGGGTTTTCTGTGTTTGCTGAACAATTTTGTGTGAAAATGAGTGATTTGTATGACTAACAACATGGGAAGAGGGATTCCCATGCTACTGTCGCCTCATCCGACCCATTTACATTTTACATTTTAGTCATTTAGCAGACGCTCTTATCCAGAGCGACTTACAGTAGTGAATGCATACATTTCATACATTTTTTATTGTACTGGCCCCCCGTGGGAATCGAACCCACAACCCTGGCGTTGCACACACCATGCTCTACCAACTGAGCCACAGGGAAGACCGACCCCTGAAGGACCATTTAAACACAATAATTATGGATTTTTATTGAACTCTCTCCTTGTCAGGGTTACAAATATTGTCTGGTGATTAGACTGAGGGGGGGGCAGCAGCTCTGGAAACCCCATTAGACTGAGGGGGGGGGGGCAGCAGCTCTGGAAACCCCATTAGACTGAGGGGGGGGGGGAGCAGCAGCTCTGGAAACCCCATTAGACTGCGGGGGGGGGGGGGGGGGGCAGCAGCTCTGGAAACCCCATTAGACTGAGGGGGGCAGCAGCTCTGGAAACCCCATTAGACTGAGGGGGAGCAGGAGCTCTGGAAACCCCATTAGACTGAGGGGGGGGGGGGCAGCAGCTCTGGAAACCCCATTAGACTGAGGGGGGGGGGGGGCAGCAGCTCTGGAAACCCCATTAGACTGAGGGGGGGGGGAGTAGCAGCTCTGGAAACCCCATTAGACTGCGGGGGGGGGGGGGGGCAGCAGCTCTGGAAACCCCATTAGACTGAGGGGGGCAGCAGCTCTGGAAACCCCATTAGACTGAGGGGGAGCAGCAGCTCTGGAAACCCCATTAGACTGAGGGGGAGCAGCAGCTCTGGAAACCCCATTAGACTGAGGGGGTGGGGGGGCAGCAGCTCTGGAAATCCCATTAGACTGAAGGGGGGGGGGCAGCAGCTCTGGAGAGCAGCAGCTCTGGAAACCCCATTAGACTGAGGGGGGGGGGGGGCAGCAGCTCTGGAAACCCCATTAGACTGAGGGGGGGGGGCAGCAGCTCTGGAAACCCCATTAGACTGAGTGGGGGGGGCAGCAGCTCTGGAAACCCCATTAGACTGAGGGGGAGCAGCAGCTCTGGAAACCCCATTAGACTGAGGGGGGGGGGGGGCAGCAGCTCTGGAAACCCCATTAGACTGAGGGGGGGCAGCAGCTCTGGAAACCCCATTAGACTGAGGGGGGGGGCAGCAGCTCTGGAAACCCCATTAGACTGAGGCGGGGCAGCAGCTCTGGAAACCCCATTAGACTGAGGGGGGGACAGCAGCTCTGGAAACCCCATTAGACTGAGGGGGAGCAGCAGCTCTGGAAACCCCATTAGACTGAGGGGGGGGGGAGCAGCAGCTCTGGAAACCCCATTAGACTGAGAGGAGCAGCAGCTCTGGAAACCCCATTAGACTGAGGGGGGGGGGGCAGCAGTTCTAGAAACCCCATTAGACTGAGGGGGGGGGGGGGCAGCAGCTCTGGAAACCCCATTAGACTGAAAGGGAGCAGCCCTGGAAACCCCATTAGACTGAGGGGGGGGGGGAGCAGCGGCTCTGGAAACCCCATTAGACTGAGGGGCCAGCAGCTCTGGAAACCCCATTAGACTGAGGGGGGGGGGCAGCAGCTCTGGAAACCCCATTAGACTGAGGGGGGGGGGGAGCAGCTCTGGAACCCCCATTAGACTGAGGGGAGCAGCAGCTCTGGAAACCCCATTAGACTGAGGGGGGGGAGCAGCTCTGGAAACCCCATTAGACTGAGGGGAGCAGCAGCTCTGGAACCCCATTAGACTGAGGGGGGGCAGCAGCTCTGGAAACCCCATTAGACTGAGGGGGGAGCAGCAGCTCTGGAAACCCCATTAGACTGAGGGGGAGCAGCAGCTCTGGAAACCCCATTAGACTGAGGGGGAGCAGCAGCTCCGGAAACCCCATTAGACTGAGGGGGGGGGGCAGCAGCTCTGGAAACCCCATTAGACTGAGGGGGGGGGGGCAGCAGCTCTGGAAACCCCATTAGACTGAGGGGGGGGCAGCAGCTCTGGAAACCCCATTAGACTGGGGGGGGGGGGGGCAGCAGCTCTGGAAACCCCATTAGACTGAGGGGGGGGGGAGCAGCAGCTCTGGAAACCCCATTAGACTGAGGGGAGCAGCAGCTCTGGAAACCCCATTAGACTGAGGGGGGCAGCAGCTCTGGAAACCCCATTAGACTGAGGGAAGGGGCAGCAGCTCTGGAAACCCCATTAGACTGAGGGGGGGGGGGGGCAGCAGCTCTGGAAACCCCATTAGACTGAGGGGGAGCAGCAGCTCTGGAAACCCCATTAGACTGAGGGGGAGCAGCAGCTCTGGAAACCCCATTAGACTGAGGGGGGGGGAGCAGCTCTGGAAACCCCATTAGACTGAGGGGGAGCAGCAGCTCTGGAAACCCCATTAGATTGAGGGGGAGCAGCTGCTCTGGAAACCCCATTAGACTGAGGGGAGCAGCAGCTCTGGAAACCCCATTAGACTGAGGGGGAGCAGCAGCTCTGGAAACCCCATTAGACTGAGGGGGAGCAGCAGCTCTGGAAACCCCATTAGACTGAGGGGGGGGCAGCAGCTCTGGAAACCCCATTAGACTGAGGGGGGCAGCAGCTCTGGAAACCCCATTAGACTGAGGGGGGGGCAGCAGCTCTGGAAACCCCATTAGACTGAGGGGGGAGCAGCAGCTCTGGAAACCCCATTAGACTGAGGGGGAGCAGCAGCTCTGGAAACCCCATTAGACTGAGAGGAGCAGCAGCTCTGGAAACCCCATTAGACTGAGGGTGGGGGGCAGCAGCTCTGGAAACCCCATTAGACTGAGGGGGGGGGGGCAGCAGCTCTGGAAACCCCATTAGACTGAAAGGGAGCAGCCCTGGAAACCCCATTAGACTGAGGGGGGGGGGGGGAGCAGCGGCTCTGGAAACCCCATTAGACTGAGGGGCCAGCAGCTCTGGAAACCCCATTAGACTGAGGGGGGGGGGGCAGCAGCTCTGGAAACCCCATTAGACTGAGGGGAGCAGCAGCTCTGGAAACCCCATTAGACTGAGGGGGGGGGGGAGCAGCTCTGGAACCCCCATTAGACTGAGGGGAGCAGCAGCTCTGGAAACCCCATTAGACTGAGGGGGGGGAGCAGCTCTGGAAACCCCATTAGACTGAGGGGAGCAGCAGCTCTGGAAACCCCATTAGACTGAGGGGGGCAGCAGCTCTGGAAACCCCATTAGACTGAGGGGGGAGCAGCAGCTCTGGAAACCCCATTAGACTGAGGGGGGGGGCAGCAGCTCTGGAAACCCCATTAGACTGAGGGGGGGGGGGGCAGCAGCTCTGGAAACCCCATTAGACTGAGGGGGGGGCATCAGCTCTGGAAACCCCATTAGACTGGGGGGGGGGGCAGCAGCTCTGGAAACCCCATTAGACTGAGGGGGGGGAGCAGCAGCTCTGGAAACCCCATTAGACTGAGGGGAGCAGCAGCTCTGGAAACCCCATTAGACTGAGGGGGGCAGCAGCTCTGGAAACCCCATTAGACTGAGGGAAAGGGCAGCAGCTCTGGAAACCCCATTAGACTGAGGGGGGGGGGGCAGCAGCTCTGGAAACCCCATTAGACTGAGGGGGAGCAGCAGCTCTGGAAACCCCATTAGACTGAGGGGGAGCAGCAGCTCTGGAAACCCCATTAGACTGAGGGGGGGGGAGCAGCTCTGGAAACCCCATTAGACTGAGGGGGAGCAGCAGCTCTGGAAACCCCATTAGATTGAGGGGGAGCAGCTGCTCTGGAAACCCCATTAGACTGAGGGGAGCAGCAGCTCTGGAAACCCCATTAGACTGAGGGGGAGCAGCAGCTCTGGAAACCCCATTAGACTGAGGGGGGGCAGCAGCTCTGGAAACCCCATTAGACTGAGGGGAGCAGCAGCTCTGGAAACCCCATTAGACTGAGGGGGGGGGGGGCAGCAGCTCTGGAAACCCCATTAGACTGAGGGGGGGGGGGGCAGCAGCTCTGGAAACCCCATTAGACTGAGGGGGAGCAGCAGCTCTGGAAACCCCATTAGACTGAGGGGGAGCAGCAGCTCTGGAAACCCCATTAGACTGAGGGGGAGCAGCAGCTCTGGAAACCCCATTAGACTGAGGGGGGGGAGCAGCTCTGGAAACCCCATTAGACTGAGGGGGAGCAGCAGCTCTGGAAACCCCATTAGACTGAGGGGGAGCAGCAGCTCTGGAAACCCCATTAGACTGAGGGGAGCAGCAGCTCTGGAAACCCCATTAGACTGAGGGGAGGAGCAGCTCTGGAAACCCCATTAGACTGATGGGGAGCAGCAGCTCTGGAAACCCCATTAGACTGAGGGGAAGCAGCAGCTCTGAAAACCCCATTAGACTGAGGGGGAGCAGCAGCTCTGGAAACCCCATTAGACTGAGGGGGAGCAGCAGCTCTGGAAACCCCATTAGACTGAGGGGGAGCAGCAGCTCTGGAAACCCCATTACACTGAGGGGGGGCAGCAGCTCTGGAAACCCCATTAGACTGAGGGGAGCAGCAGCTCTGGAAACCCCATTAGACTGAGGGGGGGGCAGCAGCTCTGGAAACCCCATTAGACTGAGGGGGAGCGGCAGCTCTGGAAACCCCATTAGACTGAGGGGGGGGCAGCAGCTCTGGAAACCCCATTAGACTGAGGGGGGCGGAGCAGCAGCTCTGGAAACCCCATTAGACTGAGGGGGAGCAGCAGCTCTGGAAACCCCATTAGACTGAGGGGGGCAGCAGCTCTGGAAACCCCATTAGACTGAGGGGGAGCAGCAGCTCTGGAAACCCCATTAGACTGAGGGGGAGCAGCAGCTCTGGAAACCCCATTAGACTGAGGGGGAGCAGCAGCTCCGGAAACCCCATTAGACTGAGGGGGAGCAGCAGCTCTGGAAACCCCATTAGACTGAGGGGGGGGGGAGCGGCTCTGGAAACCCCATTAGACTGAGGGGGAGCAGCAGCTCTGGAAACCCCATTAGACTGAGGGGGGGGGGGGAGCGGCTCTGGAAACCCCATTAGACTGAGGGGTGCAGCACCATTGTTGATGTGGAAACTGACGATCGTTCTCCTCATCGATTTGGCTCGGCAACATTTACTGATCATTATTGGATATGTGGTGATAAAGCCTGTCTCTACCTACCAACACATTGGACAAGGTGCTGTATTTTCGGTAAACTAAACATCTCCCTTTGTGGTAATGCATAAAAGTAACTCCTCTATTCCAAGCAGGTTAAGACGAATTAAGAGGGGCATCTCGCAAACCCAATGACGTCCCCAGTGAATAGCGACGATCCTCAAAATTGGAGTTCTGGCGTGGTTTAATCCCCTGGTATGGGTCCATCAGAGAACCCACATGAGTTGGATCGGCTAGGATATCATTTGGAATCCCTGGTAAATTTGACCACTTCAGGGTTTTCAATTATAAGACCAGAGTTGCCCCTCGACTCATGACCACAACAATATAGGGTGGCACTTGACATGTTGCTAGCACGTAAAGGAGGGGTTTGTCAAATTATAGGAGATCACTTCTGTATGTTCATACCCCAGGGAGATGAGAATTTGACTATTGTAGTGGAACATTTGAAAGAGCTTAGTGGTGTTCTCAACAGGGAACACCAGCCTGACGTCGACTGGAATCCGTTAGGGTGGGTTCAGTCAGTGTTTGGTGCTTGGGGAGCGACCATTTTCCACTGGCTCATCTACGGTCTAATATTACTGCTCTGTTGCTAATTATCATTTGGGTGAAGGAATTGTTTAATAAAGTGGTTGATGTTGTTCTTACTATGCCCTTGCTTGCAAACGAAGAAGGTGAAGATGAAGAATCTGAGATTGATGGACGACAGTCAGGTGAACACAGTGAAGTATTCCCACTGGACAGTGCAGATAGAGAGGGTTCACAGGATATGAGTGATTTCCCCTGACCTATTCCCTATTCCTGACTACATCTCTGATGGTGGGGACTCCGAGGGATGACTGTCCTATCTGTTGTGATGAGGCCTGTGTTTAGACACTGGTTCTCCTGTAACTTAGGGAGCATTTCTATGTTCTGTTTTTTCTTCTGTATTTTCCTCAACAATGTATTATTCTGTGTGATTAATCTTGTGCAAGTCTGTCTTGTAGAATAAAGGTTGTAAACTCAGTTTCCGAAGGGAGAAAGCTAACATGGAGCTAAGGTACTCGACATTGAAGGGATTTCATTCTTTATTTTCTTTTCAATTTGATGATGTATTTTTTAAATGTTATAATTCATATATTCTGCAACTACTGTTAGTAAGGTACCATGTTACTGTTCTGAATTAGTTGGGTAACATAGATAATGAAGATGTCTTATCTGTATAATATGCTTATGTGATATACTTGTTATTAGAATGAATCCCTTTGGACTCTGGTGTTGGCAGTTGCACTTCTTCCCTCAGCTGGGGCTCAGTCACCCCGGGGCTCAGTCACCCGGGGCTCAGTCACCCGGGGCCCAGTCACCCGGGGGCCAGTCACCCCGGGGCCCAGTCACCCGGGGCCCAGTCACCCGGGGCCCAGTCACCCGGGCCTCAGTCACCCGGGGCTCAGTCACCCGGGGCTCAGTCACCCGGGGATCAGTCACCCGGGGCTCAGTCACCCGGGGCCCAGTCACCCGGGCCTCAGTCACCCCGGGGCTCAGTCACCCGGGGCTCAGTCACCCGGGGCCCAGTCACCCGGGCCTCAGTCACCCGGGGCTCAGTCACCCGGGGCTCAGTCACCCGGGGCCTAGTCACCCGGGGATCAGTCACCCGGGGCTCAGTCACCCCGGGGCCCAGTCACCCGGGGATCAGTCACCCGGGGCTCAGTCACCCCGGGGCTCAGTCACCCAGAGCCCAGTCACCCGGGGCCCAGTCACCCGGGGCCCAGTCACCCGGGGGCCAGTCACCCGGGGCCCAGTCACCCGGGGGCCAGTCACCCCGGGGCTCAGTCACCCGGGGCCCAGTCACCCGGGGCTCAGTCACCCGGGGCTCAGTCACCCCGGGGCCCAGAGAGGGGAGAGGTCAAGTTTGTCTTTCACATGTCCCTGGTGCTATGCAGAATATCAGAAAGGGAAGAGGACAGGAGAGAACATGAGAAAGGGAAACCCACTGAATTTGTCTCGGAGCTGATACCGGCATTGCTGGGAAGGGAACACTTCAAAACGGCCATCCTGATCATCACAGGCAACGAAGCCAGGCCAAGGCTGCGCCACCAAGGCCTTTCATCGCACAGCTGCACTATCCCCAGACCAGGAATCTCATCCTCAAGCTGGCTAGTCAAAAGTTCCCCCTTAACTACAACAGAGCCAGGGTATCTTTCTACCCAGATCTTACTTTGGAGGTGAGGAACCAACGGAAAGAGTATGATGAGTTACGCAACAAATGCAGGGCGGCCAACACCCGATATGGATTCCTCTTCCCAGCCTGGTTTAAGGTGACAGTCGAGGGATCAATACATACGTTTGACAACCTCAAAAGAGGCCGATCTGTTCTTGTCAAGCGAGCTCCCTGGCTGAGGATACAGAAATGGCTAAATGGCCAAATACAGGCCACGAATGTGTTTGAATTTCCTGCCTATGTCTTTTCGATCAGAAGGTCAGAAATTGGGACTTATATGATGGGTGAGATGTTATGGCTTATATAGCGTTGTTTAGCCTATCATGTTTTAGCGACACTCACCCCCCCTAACGTGAGAGTTAAGTGTTATTTAATATTAGTTTATATGCGGAGCATCTATAGACGACGAGTTAGTTCAAGCTGTATGTCTATACACCCTAAGGTTTGTGTGTTAGTTAAGGAGTGCTTCGTTTTGGGGAAGTCCCTCAGTAAAGGGACGGGACAGGGGGATGAGGTCTGTGTTTTATGGTGACGTTTATTAATACAGGTGGCATGACAAGCTCCTGCACGGCGGGATGTTTTGGGTTTTGTATGACAGCAACAATTTGCTCTAAAATAAGAAACGCCACAGAGTACACCTGGTGGAATAAAGATAGTCAGCTGGAACTGTAATGGCTTAGGGCATGTCGTTGAAAACCAGCGAAGGTTTTTTTTCCTCATCTTAAATCACTGGTGACTGACATAGTGCTTCTTCAACAAACTCATATTAAACACTCCTCTCAGGCCAAGCTACGAGTCGGCTGGATCTGTCAGGTATACCAGTCTAACTGTAACGCCCTGGCCATAGAGAGGGGTTTTTGTTCTTTATTTTGGTTAGGCCAGGGTGTTACATTGGGTGGGCGTTCTATGTTCCTTTCTCTATGTTTTTGGATTTCTTTGTTTTGGGCCGTGTGTGGCTTCCAATCAGGCACAGCTGAAGTTCGTTGTTGTTGATTGGGAGTCACACATAAGTGCATGTTTTTCCGTTGGGGGTTTGTGGGTAATTGTTTCTGTCATTGTGTTTCACCTGACAGGACTGTTTGGCTGTCGGTTTTTCTTGTTTTGTTTTTGTATAGTGTTCTTGCTTAATTAAATATGATGAACACTAACTCCGCTGCGTTTTGGTCCACTCTCTCTCACGGCAGTCGTTACACTAACTTTGATGCAAAAGCGAGAGGGGGTAGCAATCCTGATAAGGAAAAACATTCCTTTTGTTTACTCATCCTCGATTTCAGATCCTAATGGTCGGTATATTATTGTGGCTGGTACACTGAATTGGATACCAATAGCCTTGGTAAGACCTGGATGACATAATATAGTAATATAATAACTTAAAACCTGGATGATATATCACACACAGAGAGAGTGTATCTCAGGCATACCTGACCAACCAAGGGAAACAACCATAATATAGTAATATAAAAATATAATAACTTAAAACCTGGATGATATATCACAGACAGAGAGAGTGTATCTCAGGCATACCTTACCAACCAAGTTAAACTACCAGACAGTCCTCTAGTCTGATTTAGCTTCTCTGTTTTAATCATTCTCTTTTTTTTTTACTATGGTCAACAAACACCTGTCCACTAAAATGCTGATAACATTGTAAAAGAGAAGAGAGAATGTGACAAGGCAGGAAGTTGGCAATGTGACAAGGCAAGGAAGTTGTGACAAAATTCTGATTTACAATGACGGCCTACCGGGGAACAGTGGGTTAACTGCCTTGTTCAGGGGGCAGAATGACAGATTTTTACCTTGTCAGCTTGGGGATTCGATCCAGCAACCTTTCAGTTACTGGCCCAACGCTCTAACTACTAGGATACCTGCCGCTCTAACCACTAGACTACCTGCCTCCTCTAACCACTAGGCTACCTGCCTCCTCTAACCACTAGGCTACCTGCCTCCTCTAACCACTAGGCTACCTGCCTCCTCTAACCACTAGGCTACCTGCCCCTCTAACCACTAGGCTACCTGCCACCTCTAACCACTAGGCTACCTGCCTCCTCTAACCACTAGGCTACCTGCCTCCTCTAACCACTAGGCTACCTGCCTCCTCTAACCACTAGGCTACCTGCCTCCTCCTCTAACCACTAGGCTACCTGCCTCCTCTAACCACTAGGCTACCTGCCTCCTCTAACCACTAGACTACCTGCCTCCTCTAACCACTAGACTACCTGCCTCCTCTAACCACTAGACTACCCGCCTCCTCTAACCACTAGGCTACCTGCTGCTCTAACCACTAGGTTACCTGCCTCCTCTAACCACTAGACTACCCGCCTCCTCTAACCACTAGGCTACCTGTCTCCTCTAACCACTAGGCTACCCGCCTCCTCTAACCACTAGGTTACCCGCCTCCTCTAACCACTAGGCTCCCTGCCTCCTCTAACCACTAGGCTACCTGCCTCCTCTAACCACTAGGCTACCTGCCTCCTCTAACCACTAGGCTACCTGCCTCCTCTAACCACTAGGCTCCCTGCCACCCCTGCCACCCCTCTAACCACTAGGCTCCCTGCCTCCTCTAACCACTAGGCTACCTGCCACCTCTAACCACTAGGCTACCTGCCACCTCTAACCACTAGGCTACCTGCTGCTCTAACCACTAGGCTACCTGCCACCTCTAACCACTAGGCTACCTGCTGCTCTAACCACTAGGCTACCTGCCTCCTCTAACCACTAGGCTACCTGCCTCCTCTAACCACTAGGCTACCTGCCTCCTCTAACCACTAGGCTACCTGCCTCCTCTAACCACTAGACTACCTGCCTCCTCTAACCACTAGGCTACCTGCCTCCTCTAACCACTAGGCTACCTGCCTCCTCTAACCACTAGGCTACCTGCCTCCTCTAACCACTAGGCTACCTGCCTCCTCCAACCACTAGGCTACCTGCTTCCTCTAACCACTAGGCTCCCTGCCACCCCTCTAACCACTAGGCTACCTGCCACCTCTAACCACTAGGCTACCTGCTGCTCTAACCGCTAGGCTACCTGCCTCCTCTAACCACTAGGCTACCTGCCTCCTCTAACCACTAGGCTACCTGCCTCCTCTAACCACTAGGCTACCTGCCTCCTCTAACCACTAGGCTACCTGCTTCCTCTAACCACTAGGCTACCTGCCCACTCTAACCACTAGGCTACCCGCCTCCTCTAACCACTAGGCTACCTGCCTCCTCTAACCACTAGGCTACCCGCCTCCTCAACCACTAGGCTACCCGCCTCCTCTAACTACTAGGCTACCTGCCTCCTCTAACCACTAGGCTACCCGCCTCCTCTAACCACTAGGCTACCTGTCTCCTCTAACCACTAGGCTACATGCCTCCTTTAACCACTAGGCTACCTGCCTCCTCTAACCACTAGGCTACCTGCCTCCTCTAACCACTAGGCTACCTGCCTCCTCTAACCACTAGGATACCTGCCTCCTCTAACCACTAGGCTACCTGCCTCCTCTAACCACTAGGATACCTGCCTCCTCTAACCACTAGGATACCTGCCTCCTCTAACCACTAGGATACCTGCCTCCTCTAACCACTAGGCTACCTGCCTCCTCCTCTAACCACTAGGCTACCTGCCTCCTCCTCTAACCACTAGGCTACCTGCCTCCTCTAACCACTAGGCTACCTGCCTCCTCTAACCTCTAGGCTACCTGCCTCCTCTAACAACTAGGCTACCTGCCTCCTCTAACCACTAGGCTACCCGCCTCCTCTAACCACTAGACTACCCGCCTCCTCTAACCACTAGGCTACCTGCCTCCTCTAACCACTAGGCTACCTGCCTCCTATAACCACTAGGCTACCTGCCTCCTCTAACCACTAGTTTACCTGCCTCCTCTAACCACTAGGCTACCTGCCTCCTCTAACCACTAGGCTACCTGCCTCCTCTAACCACTAGGCTACCTGCCTCCTCTAACCACTAGGCTACCTGCCTCCTCTAACCACTAGGCTACCTGCCTCCTCTAACCACTAGGCTCCCTGTCTCCTCCTCTAACCACTAGGCTACCTGCCTCCTCTAACCACTAGGCTACCTGCCTCCTCTAACCACTAGGCTACCTGCCTCCTCCTCTAACCACTAGGCTCCCTGCCACCCCAGGCTCAGGTAAGAGTGGACTCAGTAGAGAGAATATGAGACAGAAGGTAGATATCTCAGAGCACTTACCCAGAACAGGAAGTAGATATCTCAGAGCACTTACCCAGAACAGGAAGTTGAACATGAACATCAGGTATTTGATGCATTTGAATCCTCCTACGACTCCCATGGTAAAATACAACACAGGTTTGGTGGTGGAGAGAAATATCCCAGAGAAGTCTAGTCACAGAGTTAAAACCGACGGTTCCCAGAGAAGTGTAGGAACAGAGTTAAAACCCGACGGTTCACAGAGAAGTCTAGTCACAGAGTTAAAACCGACGGTTCCCAGAGAAGTCTAGTCACAGAGTTAAAACCGAAGCTTCCCAGAGAAGTCTAGTCACAGAGTTAAAACCGAAGCTTCCCAGAGAAGTCTAGTCACAGAGTTAAAACCGAAGCTTCCCACTTCTTATTTAAAGACAAAGATAGTGAGTGAAAGAACGCGAGCGAGCGAGAGAGAGAGAGAGAGAGAGAGGTCTGTGGAGGATTCCTGAGCCACACCCTGCAACCTCACTTGTTCTTTGTTAGTCAGTCGGTGAAGCAGGAAGGGAGGGGCTCCACTGAAGCTTACAACAAGCTCTACGCAGACGCAGAGTGTGGTAATGACGTTTTTTTCCCCTCGTACCTGATTTCAACATACCTTTTTTTACTACCTGAAAAACTGAGACATATCATTCGTTCCTCAGCCGTTGGGGGCAGGGCTTCGCTTGGTTCCTTGATCTGATCTTTAGACTAGATACAGGGCCTTCGGAAAGTATTCAGACCCTTTGGTTCCTTGATCTGATCTTTAGACTAGATACAGGGCCTTTCGGAAAGTATTCAGACCCTTTGGTTCCTTGATCTGATCTTTAGACTAGATACAGGGCCTTCGGAAAGTATTCAGACCCCTTGACCTTTTCCACATTTTGTTACCTTACAGCCTTATTGTCTCGGATCCCTCCGGAACTTTCATTACGCCCACCTGTCCCCTATTCCCACTGATTAGTATGTGTATAAGTGTGCCCTTTGGTTTCCATGGTGCTGTCCATTATTGTTGCTGTGTCCGTTGGTGCGTGTGAGTACCTGTGCTGTGTGTTTTGGGGTTTTCGTGCCCTGGTGGATTGCTCAGATGATTACGGGGTCTGGTCCCCTGTGTTAGTCATCGTGCCCTGGTGGATTGCTCAGATGATTACGGGTCCCGTGTGTTAGTCATCGTGCCCTGGTGGATTGCTCAGATGACTACGGGGTCTGGTCCCGTGTGTTAGTCATCGTGCCCTGGTGGATTGCTCAGATGATTACGGGGTCTGGTCCCGTGTGTTAGTCATCGTGCCCTGGTGGATTGCTCAGATGATTACGGGGTCTGGTCCCGTGTGTTAGTCATCGTGCCCTGGTGGATTGCTCAGATGATTACGGGTCCCGTGTGTTAGTCATCGTGCCCTGGTGGATTGCTCAGATGATTACGGGGTCTGGTCCCGTGTGTTAGTCATCGTGCCCTGGTGGATTGCTCAGATGATTACGGGTCCCGTGTGTTAGTCATCGTGCCCTGGTGGATTGCTCAGATGATTACGGGGTCTGGTCCCGTGTGTTAGTCATCGTGCCCTGGTGGATTGCTCAGATGATTACGGGTCCCGTGTGTTAGTCATCGTGCCCTGGTGGATTGCTCAGATGATTACGGGTCCCGTGTGTTAGTCATCGTGTGAGTGTGTTATTTATTCGAGGTTCTCCTCGCTCTTTTGTTTGGGGTTTCTACCCTGTGTTTTTGTTACGTGTTTGTTTGGTCTTCGACATTAAACCATTTTAGAATAAGGCTGTAATGTAACAAAATGTGGATGAAGTCAAGGAGTCTGAATACTTTCCGAATCAAATCAAAGTTTATTTGTCACGTGCTCCAAATTCAACAGGTGTAGTAGACCTTACAGTGAAATGCTGAATACAACAGGTGTAGTAGACCTCACAGTGAAATGCTGAATACAACAGGTGTAGTAGACCTCACAGTGAAATGCTGAATACAACAGGTGTAGTAGACCTCACAGTGAAATGCTGAATACAACAGGTGTAGTAGACCTCACAGTGAAATGCTGAATACAACAGGTGTAGTAGACCTTACAGTGAAATGCTGAATACAACAGGTGTAGTAGACCTCACAGTGAAATGCTGAATACAACAGGTGTAGTAGACCTCACAGGGAAATGCTGAATACAACAGGTGTAGTAGACCTTACAGTGAAATGCTGAATACAACAGGTGTAGTAGACCTCACAGTGAAATGCTGAATACAACAGGTGTAGTAGACCTCACAGTGAAATGCTGAATACAACAGGTGTAGTAGACCTCACAGTGAAATGCTGAATACAACAGGTGTAGTAGACCTCACAGTGAAATGCTGAATACAACAGGTGTAGTAGACCTCACAGTGAAATGCTGAATACAACAGGTGTAGTAGACCTCACAGTGAAATGCTGAATACAACAGGTGTAGTAGACCTTACAGTGAAATGCTGAATACAACAGGTGTAGTAGACCTTACAGTGAAATGCTGAATACAACAGGTGTAGTAGACCTCACAGTGAAATGCTGAATACAACAGGTGTAGTAGACCTCACAGTGAAATGCTGAATACAACAGGTGTAGTAGACCTTACAGGGAAATGCTGAATACAACAGGTGTAGTAGACCTCACAGTGAAATGCTGAATACAACAGGTGTAGTAGACCTCACAGTGAAATGCTGAATACAACAGGTGTAGTAGACCTCACAGTGAAATGCTGAATACAACAGGTGTAGTAGACCTCACAGTGAAATGCTGAATACAACAGGTGTAGTAGACCTTACAGTGAATGCCAATAGTCCGGGTAGCCATTTGATGAACTGTTCAGGAGTCTTGTGGCTTGGGGGTAAAAACTGTTGAGAAGCCTTTTGGTCCTAGAATGCACTGTAGGCTATTCATCCAAGAAGTCTATTTTACATGGATGACCAAATATAATCTCAGGGACTGTTCAAACAGTAAACAAAACAACAACAATCCATCCAAAATGGTATTTTGTTTAGAAGTAATAACTTTTGTGAAATGGACCGGCTGTAGTCTATTGGACCAGACCATCACATGGAGATGAAGGCCTTGTTTCTATTGGACCAGACCATCACATAGAGATGAAGGCCTTGTTTCTATTGGACCAGACCATCACATGGAGATGAAGGCCTTGTTTCTATTGGACCAGACCATCACATGGAGATGAAGGCCTTGTTTCTATTGGACCAGACCATCACATGGAGATGAAGGCCTTGTTTCTATTGGACCAGACCATCACATAGAGATGAAGGCCTTGTTTCTATTGGACCAGACCATCACATGGAGATGAAGGCCTTGTTTCTATTGGACCAGACCATCACATGGAGATGAAGGCCTTGTTTCTATTGGACCAGACCATCACATAGAGATGAAGGCCTTGTTTCTATTGGACCAGACCATCACATAGAGATGAAGGCCTTGTTTCTATTGGACCAGACCATCACATGGAGATGAAGGCCTTGTTTCTATTGGACCAGACCATCACATGGAGATGAAGGCCTTGTTTCTATTGGACCAGACCATCACATGGAGATGAAGGCCTTGTTTCTATTGGACCAGACCATCACATGGAGATGGAGGCCTTGTTTCTATTGGACCAGACCATCACATGGAGATGGAGGCCTTGTTTCTATTGGACCAGACCGTTTCTATAGGCTCAGACTGTGTAGTGTCTCCATCTAGTGGTGGAAATGTAACCCTGCAGGTCAGACTGAGACGTACCAGTTATAGTGATGATGAGGAGGAGGAGGAAGAGGAGCTTGTCGACTCCAATAGTTCTCTGTTCTGCTAGCCACATGATAATAGAGGTAGCTAAGCCTCCTGGAGATTTACTACTGGATGTGCAGGTTTTTGTTCCAGCCCTGCTCTAGCAAACCTGATTTGACTAACTAGCTGCTCATCACTGTTTATGGGCCGGAGTCAGTTTCCATGATATTTGTAAACAGCAGTCCAATCCTTTTACATCCACGAGGTGGAGTGAACAAGTGTACACTATGAAGTGAAGGGTAAAGATGGGGAACAAGGGCTGTATGTATCAAGTGTCTCAGAGTAGGAGGGCTGGTCATTCAAAGACTCAAACATGGTCATTCAAAGACTCAAACATGGTCATTCAAAGACTCAAACATGGACATTCAAAGACTCAAACATGGACATTCAAAGACTCAAACATGGACATTCAAAGACTCAAACATGGACATTCAAAGACTCAAACATGGACATTCAAAGACTCAAACATGGACATTCAAAGACTCAAACATGGACATTGTCACAGTATCTAACGAAGGTGGCGCCCCTCCTCGGTCGGGCGGCGCTCGGCGGTCGTCGTCGCCGGCCTATTAGCTGCCACCGATCGTTGTTTCTGTGTCGTTTGGTTTTGTCTGTCTGTTCCGCACCTGTTTTGTGTCTGTCATTAGTGGGGGGTTATTTAGTGTGTAATTTCAGTTGGGGTTCTCGTGCGGGATTGTTTATTGTCCACTCAGGACAGTTGCGATTGTAAACTGTTATTGTCCATTATATTGCCGGGCTGCGCCCCGTGCGCTTTTTTTTCAGTGCGCTTATTTTGGGAAGGTGTTTTCCCCTGGCGGACTTCGCCACGCGCCCTGTGCCCTACGGCTATTGCATTTTTCTATTATTATTAAAACACAGTTGCTCCGGCCCTCTGTCTCCTGCTCCTGATTCCACATCTCCACTGGTCCTAGACAGCCGTGACAGACATTCAAAGACTCAATCGTGTATTTCATGTTTCTACCTTCTTGGCTTTGTGCTGTTGTCTGTGCCCAATAATGTTTGTACCATGTTGTGCTGCTACCATGTTGTGCTGCTACCATGTTGTTCTTCTACCATTTTGTTCTGCTAGCATGTTGTGTTGCTGCCATGTTGTGCTGCTGCCATGTTGTGCTGCTGCCATGTTATGATGCTGCCATGTTGTGCTGCTACCATTTAAGATGCTACCATGTTGTGCTTCTACCATGTTGTGTTTCTACCATGTTGTGCTGCTACCATGTTGTGTTTCTGCCATGTTGTGCTGCTGCCATGTTGTTCTTCTACCATTTTGTTCTGCTACCATGTTGTGTTGCTACCATGTTGTGCTGCTGCCATGTTGTGTTACTACCATGTTGTGTTGCTACCATGTTGTGCTGCTGCCATGTTGTGTTGCTACCATGTTGTGCTGCTTCCATGTTGTGCTGCTACCATGTTGTGTTGCTACCATGTTGTGCTGCTGCCATGTTGTGTTGCTACCATGTTGTGTTGCTGCCATGTTGTGTTGCTGCCATGTTGTGATGCTGCCATGTTGTGTTTCTGCCATTTTGTGTTGCTGCCATGTTGTGCTGCTGCCATGTTGTGTTGCTGCCATGTTGTGTTGCTGCCATTTTGTGCTGCTGCCATTTTGTGCTGCTGCCATGTTGTGTTGCTGCCATGTTGTGCTGCTGCCATGTTGTGCTGCTGCCATGTTGTGTTGCTGCCATGTTGTGCTGCTGCCATGTTGTGCTGCTGCCATGTTCTGTTGCTGCCATGTTGTGTTGCTGCCATTTTGTGTTGCTGCCATGTTGTGCTGCTTTCATTTTGTGCTGCTACCATGTTGTGTTGCTGCCATGTTGTGTTGCTGCCATGTTGTGTTGCTGCCATGTTGTGCTGCTGCCATGCTGTGCTGCTGCCATGTTGTGCTGCTAACAAGCAAATCACATGATAATAACCTTTTATCAATCGTTTTTGTACTTGGTTACCATGGATATGAATAGTGACAGTGGAGAACATGGGCGTCATGGAGGGAAATTCAGATGTTGATGTTACCATGGATATGAACATGGATGTCGTGGAGGGAAATTCACATGTTGATGGTTACCATGGATATGAACATGGACGTCGTGGAGGGAAATTCACATGTTGATGGTTACCATGGATACGAACATGGACGTCGTGGAGGAAAATTCACATGTTGATGGTTACCATGGATACGAACATGGACGTCGTGGAGGGAAATTCACATGTTGATGGTTACCATGGATATGAACATGGACGTCATTGAGGGAAATTCACATGTTGATGGTTACCATGGATATGAACATGGACGTCGTGGAGGGAAATGCACATGTTGATGGTTACCATGGATACGAACATGGACGTCGTGGAGGGAAATTCACATGTTGATGGTTACCATGGATATGAACATGGACGTCGTGGAGGGAAATGCACATGTTGATGGTTACCATGGATACGAACATGGACGTCGTGGGGGGAAATTCACATGTTGATGGTTACCATGGATACGAACATGGACGTCGTGGAGGGAAATGCACATGTTGATGGTTACCATGGATACGAACATGGACGTCGTGGAGGGAAATGCACATGTTGATGGTTACCATGGATACGAACATGGACGTCGTGGAGGGAAATGCACATGTTGATGGTTACCATGGATACGAACATGGACGTCGTGGAGGGAAATGCACATGTTGATGGTTACCATGGATACGAACATGGACGTCGTGGAGGGAAATGCACATGTTGATGGTTACCATGGATACGAACATGGACGTCGTGGAGGGAAATGCACATGTTGATGTTCACGGGAAACATCTTCGGACAGACACCAATATGCCCGTCCTTTTCAACAGTCAGTGTGTTTGTGGTACTATGTTTAGCAGACTTAGATAGAACATGTGAACATTTTCTGGATGGGAGAAATTATAAGTGGGAAATGTTCAGTGTTTGTGTTGTCATAGTGATTAGCAGGGCCAGTTCAAACATCTGGAAACTGTCACGGCTGTCAAAAGGAGCGGACCAAAGCGCAGCGTGTGTTTCGACTTACTATCGTCAGGATGTGACAGCTACAGACACTGGGGTGTTGTCATAGTGATTAGCAGGGCTAGTTTAAACATCTGGAAACAGACACTGGGGTGTTGTCATAGTGATTAGCAGGGCTAGTTTAAACATCTGGAAACAGACACTGGGGTGTTGTCACAGTGATTAGCAGGGCTAGTTTAAACATCTGGAAACAGACACTGGGGTGTTGTCATAGTGATTAGCAGGGCTAGTTTAAACATCTGGAAACAGACACTGGGGTGTTGTCATAGTGATTAGCAGGGCTAAACATCACTATTTTCCTAGTCTCTAGTCTCCATTGAAAGACCTCTCCACAACACCAGGAAGGTCTCCATTGAAAGACCTCTCCACAACACCAGGAAGGTCTCCATTGAAAGACCTCTCCACAACACCAGGGAGGTCTCCATTGAAAGACCTCTCCACAACACCAGGGAGGTCTCCATTGAAAGACCTCTCCACAACACCAGGGAGGTCTCCATTGAAAGACCTCTCCACAACACCAGGAAGGTCTCCATTGAAAGACCTCTCCACAACACCAGGGAGGTCTCCATTGAAAGACCTCTCCACAACACCAGGAAGGTCTCCATTGAAAGACCTCTCCACAACACCAGGAAGGTCTCCATTGAAAGACCTCTCCACAACACCAGGGAGGTCTCCATTGAAAGACCTCTCCACAACACCAGGAAGGTCTCCATTGAAAGACCTCTCCACAACACCAGGAAGGTCTCCATTGAAAGACCTCTCCACAACACCAGGAAGGTCTCCATTGAAAGACCTCTCCACAACACCAGGTTAGCAGGAAGGTCTCCATTGAAAGACCTCTCCACAACACCAGGAAGGTCTCCATTGAAAGACCTCTCCACAAAACCAGGAAGGTCTCCATTGGAAGACCTCTCCTCAACACCAGGAAGGTCTCCATTGAAAGACCTCTCCACAACACCAGGAAGGTCTCCATTGAAAGACCTCTCCTCAACACCAGGAAGGGTCTCCATTGAAAGACCTCTCCACAACACCAGGTTAGCAGGGAAGTCTCCATTGAAAGACCTCTCCACAACACCAGGTTAGCAGGGAGGTCTCCATTGAAAGACCTCTCCACAACACCAGGAAGGTCTCCATTGAAAGACCTCTCCACAACACCAGGTTAGCAGGAAGGTCTCCATTGAAAGACCTCTCCACAACACCAGGGAGGTCTCCATTGAAAGACCTCTCCATAACACCAGGGAGGTCTCCATTGAAAGACCTCTCCACAACACCAGGAAGGTCTCCATTGAAAGACCTCTCCACAACACCAGGTTAGCAGGAAGGTCTCCATTGAAAGACCTCTCCACAACACCAGGAAGGTCTCCATTGAAAGACCTCTCCACAACACCAGGTTAGCAGGAAGGTCTCCATTGAAAGACCTCTCCACAACACCAGGAAGGTCTCCATTGAAAGACCTCTCCACAACACCAGGTTAGCAGGAAGGTCTCCATTGAAAGACCTCTCCACAACACCAGGAAGGCTCCATTGAAAGACCTCTCCACAAAACCAGGAAGGTCTCCATTGGAAGACCTCTCCTCAACACCAGGAAGGTCTCCATTGAAAGACCTCTCCACAACACCAGGAAGGTCTCCATTGAAAGACCTCTCCTCAACACCAGGAAGGTCTCCATTGAAAGACCTCTCCACAACACCAGGTTAGCAGGGAAGTCTCCATTGAAAGACCTCTCCACAACACCAGGTTAGCAGGGAGGTCTCCATTGAAAGACCTCTCCACAACACCAGGAAGGTCTCCATTGAAAGACCTCTCCACAACACCAGGTTAGCAGGAAGGTCTCCATTGAAAGACCTCTCCACAACACCAGGGAGGTCTCCATTGAAAGACCTCTCCATAACACCAGGGAGGTCTCCATTGAAAGACCTCTCCACAACACCAGGAAGGTCTCCATTGAAAGACCTCTCCACAACACCAGGTTAGCAGGAAGGTCTCCATTGAAAGACCTCTCCACAACACCAGGAAGGTCTCCATTGAAAGACCTCTCCACAACACCAGGTTAGCAGGAAGGTCTCCATTGAAAGACCTCTCCACAACACCAGAAAGGTCTCCATTGAAAGACCTCTCCACAACACCAGGTTAGCAGGAAGGTCTCCATTGAAAGACCTCTCCACAACACCAGGAAGGTCTCCATTGAAAGACCTCTCCACAACACCAGGTTAGCAGGAAGGTCTCCATTGAAAGACCTCTCCACAACACCAGGAAGGTCTCCATTGAAAGACCTCTCCACAAAACCAGGAAGGTCTCCATTGGAAGACCTCTCCTCAACACCAGGAAGGTCTCCATTGAAAGACCTCTCCACAACACCAGGAAGGTCTCCATTGAAAGACCTCTCCTCAACACCAGGAAGGTCTCCATTGAAAGACCTCTCCACAACACCAGGTTAGCAGGGAAGTCTCCATTGAAAGACCTCTCCACAACACCAGGTTAGCAGGGAGGTCTCCATTGAAAGACCTCTCCACAACACCAGGAAGGTCTCCATTGAAAGACCTCTCCACAACACCAGGTTAGCAGGAAGGTCTCCATTGAAAGACCTCTCCACAACACCAGGGAGGTCTCCATTGAAAGACCTCTCCATAACACCAGGGAGGTCTCCATTGAAAGACCTCTCCACAACACCAGGAAGGTCTCCATTGAAAGACCTCTCCACAACACCAGGTTAGCAGGAAGGTCTCCATTGAAAGACCTCTCCACAACACCAGGAAGGTCTCCATTGAAAGACCTCTCCACAACACCAGGTTAGCAGGAAGGTCTCCATTGAAAGACCTCTCCACAACACCAGGAAGGTCTCCATTGAAAGACCTCTCCACAACACCAGGTTAGCAGGAAGGTCTCCATTGAAAGACCTCTCCACAACACCAGGAAGGTCTCCATTGAAAGACCTCTCCACAAAACCAGGAAGGTCTCCATTGGAAGACCTCTCCTCAACACCAGGAAGGTCTCCATTGAAAGACCTCTCCACAACACCAGGAAGGTCTCCATTGAAAGACCTCTCCTCAACACCAGGAAGGTCTCCATTGAAAGACCTCTCCACAACACCAGGTTAGCAGGGAAGTCTCCATTGAAAGACCTCTCCACAACACCAGGTTAGCAGGGAGGTCTCCATTGAAAGACCTCTCCACAACACCAGGAAGGTCTCCATTGAAAGACCTCTCCACAACACCAGGTTAGCAGGAAGGTCTCCATTGAAAGACCTCTCCACAACACCAGGGAGGTCTCCATTGAAAGACCTCTCCATAACACCAGGGAGGTCTCCATTGAAAGACCTCTCCACAACACCAGGAAGGTCTCCATTGAAAGACCTCTCCACAACACCAGGTTAGCAGGAAGGTCTCCATTGAAAGACCTCTCCACAACACCAGGAAGGTCTCCATTGAAAGACCTCTCCACAACACCAGGTTAGCAGGAAGGTCTCCATTGAAAGACCTCTCCACAACACCAGGAAGGTCTCCATTGAAAGACCTCTCCACAACACCAGGTTAGCAGGAAGGTCTCCATTGAAAGACCTCTCCACAACACCAGGAAGATCTCCATTGAAAGACCTCTCCACAACACCAGGTTAGCAGGAAGGTCTCCATTGAAAGAACTCTCCACAACACCAGGTTAGGTAAATGTCTAGCCTGACATGGAAGACGATAACGATTAGATATGGAAACATCATGGTTGGGTGTTGTTTTCTGTTTGTTCCCCGCTTGGTGGTGACAAGATTACACACACACACACACACACACACACACACACACACACACACACACACACACACACACACACACACACACACACACACACACACACACACACACACACACACACACACAGTTGACCTCTAGGGGTGTGTGTGTAACTGAAGCTCTGTTCTCCCTCAGGATTCTGGAGAATCAACAACAATGTCTTTGTCTCCCCGTCACCAGCCTTTCTCTCTCTCTCTCTCTCTCTCTCTCTCTCTCTCTCTCTCTCTCTCTCTCTCTCTCTCTCTCTCTCTCTCTCTCTCCTCTCTCTCTCTCTCTCTCTCTCTCTGTTTCTATTTCCCTCTCTTTCTCTCTGTTCTCCTCCCACAGAAGGAACAGAAGCACATGAGAGGTGAGAAAGTCAGAGGAAGAAATCAATACACTTTCACTTCTTTGTCATAAAGCAGCATTTCCCAGAGTAGAGCTGTTGTTCTTTTCTACCTAGAAGGTCAGACAACATGATAGTCTGGTGACCTTCCTCTTTTCTCCCCAGAAGGTCAGACAACATGATAGTCTGGTGTCTTCCTCTTTTCTCCCCAGAAGGTCAGACAACATGATAGTCTGGTGTCTTCCTCTTTTCTCCCCAGAAGATCAGACAACATGATAGTCTGGTGACCTTCCTCTTTTCTCCCCAGAAGGTCAGACAACATGATAGTCTGGTGTCTTCCTCTTTTCTACCCAGAAGGTCACACAACATGATAGTCTGGTGACCTTCTTCAATACACAGGTCACACAACATGATAGTCTGGTGACCTTCCTCTTTTCTCCCCAGAAGGTCAGACAACATGATAGTCTGGTGACCTTCTTCAATACACAGAAGGTCACAACATGATAGTCTGGTGACCTTCCTCTTTTCTCCCCAGAAGGTCACAAAACATGATAGTCTGGTGACCTTCCTCTTTTCTCCCCAGAAGCTCAGACAACATGATAGTCTGGTGACCTTCCTCTTTTCTCCCCAGAAGATCAGACAACATGATAGTCTGGTGACCTTCCTCTTTTCTCCCCAGAAGATCAGACAACATGATAGTCTGGTGACCTTCCTCTTTTCTCCCCAGAAGATCAGACAACATGATAGTCTGGTGACCTTCCTCTTTTCTCCCCAGAAGATCAGACAACATGATAGTCTGGTGACCTTCCTCTTTTCTCCCCAGAAGGTCAGACAACATGATAGTCTGGTGACCTTCCTCTTTTCTACCCAGAAGATCAGACAACATGATAGTCTGGTGATCTTCCTCTTTTCTACACAGAAGGTCACACAACATGATAGTCTGGTGACCTTCTTCAATACACAGAAAATCAGACAACATGATAGTCTGGTGACCTTCTTCAATACACAGAAGATCAGACAACATGATAGTCTGGGTCTTCTGAACTTCCCAATACTGATGCATATCAGTCACTTCAAACCTCCTTCACATTGAAATACTGTCAAAAGGACTGGCAGACTGATTTGTAGTAAATAAACTGTCAAAAGGACTGGCAGACTGATTTGTAGTAAATAAACTGTCAAAAGGACTGGCAGACTGATTTGTAGTAAATAGACTGTCAAAAGGACTGGCAGACTGATTTGTAGTAAATAAACTGTCAAAAGGACTGGCAGACTGATTTGTAGTAAATAAACTGTCAAAAGGACTGGCAGACTGATTTGTAGTAAATAAACTGTCAAAAGGACTGGCAGACTGATTTGTAGTAAATAAACTGTCAAAGCCCAAATTAAATAAAGTAAACAGTCATTGAATGCATCACTTTTTCACATGGTCGGGTCGCAGTTTTTTTATATCAAAAACTGGTCGCCGGCCAAGAAGTCTGGGAACACATATATCTGTCTAAAATGCGAATGGTTCCAATCTACACTACCGTTCAAAAGTTTGGGGTCACTTAGAAATGTCCTCGTTTTTGAAAGAAAAGCGAATTGTTTGTCCATTAAAATAACATCAAATTGATCAGAAATACAGTGTAAACATTGTTAATGTTGTAGCTGGAAACGGCTGATTTTTAATGGAATATCTACAGAGGCCCATTATCAGCAACCATCACTCCTGTGTTCCAATGGCAGGTTGTGTTAGCTAATCCAAGTTTATCATTTTAAAAGACTAATTGATCATTAGAAAACCCTTTTGCAATTATGTTAGCACAGCTGAAAACTGTTGTTCTGATTAAAGAAGCAATAAAACTGGCCTTCTTTAGACTAGTTGAGTATCTGGAGCATCAGCATTTGTGGGTTCGATTACAGGCTCAAAATGGCCAGAAACAAAGAACTTTCTTCTGAAACTCGTCAGTCTATTCTTGTTCTGAGAAATGAAGGCTATTCCATGCAAGAAATTGCCAAGAAACTGAAGATCTCGTACAACGCTGTGTACTACTCCCTTCACAGAACAGCACAAACTGGCTCTAACCAGAATAGAAAGAGTGGGAGGCCTCAGTGCACAACTGAGCAAGAGAACAAGCACATTAGTCTCTCTAGTTTGAGAATGTTCCTATTGAAACATACAGTGGTTGTATTTTAATGTCGGCCTACAGGGAAGATAGGTCCTGTGGAGATGTTCATATTGAGACATACTACAAAGTCACTACAAAGATAAAGCCGTCCTTCCTACCTCTGTTGCCAGAGAGGAAGGAAACTGCTCAGGGATTTCACCATGAGGCCAATGGTGACTTTAAAACAGTTACAGAGTTTAATGGTTGTGATGGGAGAAAACTGAGGATGGATCAACAACATTGTAGATACTCCACAATACTAACCTAAATGACAGAGTGAAAAGAAGGAAGTCTGTATAGAATAAAAATATTCCAAAGATGCATCCTGTTTGCAATAAGGCACTGACGTAAAACTGCTAAAAATGTGGCAAAGAAATTAACTTTATGTCTTGAACACAAAGTGTTATGTTTGGGGCAAATCCAACACATCACATCACTGAGTACTACTCTTCATATTTTCAAGCATGGTGGTGGCTGCATCATGTTATGGGTATGCTTGTCACCGGCAAGGTTAAGGATATAAAGAAACGGAATAGAGCTAAGCACAGCCAAAATCCTAGAGGAAAACCAGGTTCAGTCTGCTTTCCAATAGACACAGAGAGACAAATTCCCCTTTCAGCAGGACAATAACCTTGTTTAACGTTTTGACTTCATTCTGATTTGTGCTCTGATATCTGTTTCACTGATTTCTGCTCTCATAAAAGCCTGGGTTTTCTGCACTTCAACACTAGAAGCTTATTACCTAAAATGGATCAATTGAAAGTGTGGGTTCAGAGCTCCAATCCAGATGTGTTGGTCATTACTGACACGTGGTTAAAGTTAATGATGTGGTTGTTACTGACAAGAAGCACATGGCTGAGCTCTTTAATCACCACTTCATTAAGTCAGGATTCCTATTTGACTCAGCCACGCCTCCTTGCCCGTCCAACATTTCCTCGTCTCCCACCCCTTCTAATGCGACTAGCCCCGATGCTCCTCCCTCTTTTTCCCCTGCCCCGCTACAAAGTTTCTCCCTGCAGGCAGTATAATGTAGCCTAAATCACTGATCAGAAACATTTATATGCTATAATGTAGCCTAAATCACTGATCAGAAACATTTAGCGTGCTATAATGTAGCCTAAATCACTGATCAGAAACGTTTAGCATGCTAGCATGTAGCCTAAATCACTGATCAGAAACATTTAGTGTGCTATAATGCCGCCTAAATCACTGATCAGAAACATTTAGCGTGCTATAATGTAGCCTAAATCACTGATCATCAGAAACATTTAGCGTGCTATAATGTAGCCTAAATCACTGATCAGAAACATTTAGCGTGCTATAATGTAGCCTAAATCACTGATCAGAAACATTTAGCGTGCTATGATGTAGCCTAAATCACTGATCAGAAACATTTAGCGTGCTATAATGTAGCCTAAATCACTGATCAGAAACATTTAGCGTGCTATAATGTAGCCTAAATCACTGATCAGAAACGTTTAGCATGCTAGCATGTAGCCTAAATCACTGATCAGAAACATTTAGCATGCTATATTGTAGCCTAAATCACTGATCAGAAACATTTAGCATGCTATAATGTAGCCTAAATCACTCATCAGAAACATTTAGCATGCTATAATGTAGCCTAAATCACTGATCAGAAACATTTAGCGTGCTATAATGTAGCCTAAATCAAGTGTATTATTTATTGACTCACGTAGTAGCCTTCTGTAGCCTTATATAGAGGCTATTTTCCTATCGTCAGTCCCACTGAAACCCACATTCTGACTCCTGTCTCGCTTGAACGTTCCTAACTTTATTCTGTAATCCAAAATGTGCAGAATCGAAGCACGTCAAAATCCAGCTCTAACATTTCCTCTGCTTCTCTGCGCTGTCTGATACTGCTGCCCGTACGAGAGCGTCCGTAGAGAATGTGTGGTTAACACACGGTATGGCAGTAGGCCAAGACATGGAAATACATTTAAAACCGAGTTGGTCCCTGTTAAGATACCTTGATATGTAAACTATTTCCTCTCTTCATCTCCCCGTTATTCATGAGCTGATCTGCTGTCTGTATAATCATCAACTCGATTTTGTCAAATAGGAGATATTCTGTAATTCGGTTATCTAGGAACTTCGGTCATGTGACTTTTGTTTGACTATCGTTACAAAGTTTTTTATGATTGGACAACACAATAGCCTACTCCGGGTGCGCCCTGTGCATCCTGAGCGCTCTCTGTGTCGCGATACCATTGGCCTACTGCTGAAAGGCACTGAATTAATTAAGGAACATGATAACGGTTTTAAAATTGCATTTTTTTTTTCTTCTCCCGGGGAATCTAGCAAACACTATCTGCAGCGTCTCCAGCTGCCTATTTGAGCGGACTCTGAGCAGGGGAAGTTTGTTTCACGTCTCAGGCCCTCGACCTGTGCAGCGAGAAGGCGGATTTAACCGTTTGAGAGAGTAGTGACTGTGCTGTTATCCGGGGGACGCAGGAGAACATAACGAACAAACCAGTGTTGAAGTTTCCACTGGTTCGTAAAGAGGCAGGCGCTGATAGAACTGCACGCAGGAGAACATAGAACTGTCAGATCTAGAATATAAGCGTTCTGACCTTCGATCAACGCTGGGAGCAATATTTAGATGTTGAGCCATAATTTGATTTTCTTTATTGTGTAGACCGAGGTGTCCTCATTTGTAGTTAGCCCAAGCCCAGTATTCAGTCATAACGAGATGCATTGAGTGACACTCACCCAGAAGACGAAGTTAAAGATGAACAAGATATATTTGACGCAAGTCTCTCCTCCCGTCAGTAGAGCCATGGTCCGTCAGTCCGTCCGTCCGTCAGATGAAGAGATTTAGACGTCTGTAATACTGTTATAGAAGCTGTATAATAATGTTGTTGATTCCGGTCAGTTGGGCGAATGGAAATGATGGAAGTCCTCAGCCCTCTCTGTCTCTGCTGTCTGTGTGCTGTGCGTGGTGGTGCCTATATAGAGGCAGCACTCCCACCTCAGACACAAACTGTCTGCCACTTTGTTTCTCTCTCTCTCTCTCTCTCTCTCTCTCTCTCTCTCTCTCTTCTCCGCTCTCTCTCTCGTCATCTCTCTCCTCTCTGTCTCGGTCTCTCCTCTTCGTCTCTCATCTCTCTCTCGGTCCTCTCTC